>NW_020868022.1:0-70145 GCF_003369695.1 Bos indicus x Bos taurus
TATAAAAAAAGATCTTCACAACCAAGATATTCACGATGGTGTGATCACTCACCTAGAGCCAGACATCCTGGAATGTGAAGTCAAGTGGGCCTTAGGAAGCATCACTATGAACAAGCTAGTGGAGGTGATGGAATTCCAGTTGAGCTATTTCAAATCCTGAAAGATGATGCTGTGAAAGTGCTGCACTCAATATGCCAGCAAATTTGGAAAACTCAGCAGTGGCCACCGGACTGGAAAAGGGTCCGTTTTCATTCCAATCCCAAAGAAAGGCAATGCCAAAGAATGCTCAAACTACTGCACAATTGCATTCATCTCACACGGTAGCAAAGTAATGCTCAAAATTCTCCAAGGCAGGTTTCAGTAGTATGTGAACTATGAACTTCCAGATGTTCAAGCTGGATTTAGAAAAGGCAGAGGAATCAGAGATCAAATTTCCAACATACGTTGGGTCATTGAAAAAGCAAGAGACTTACAGAAAAGCACATACTTCTGCTTAATTGACTACACCAGAGCCTTTGACTGTGTGATCACTAAAAAAAAACTGTGGAAAATCATCAAGAGATGGGAATACCAGACCACCTGACCTGCCTCTTAAGAAATTTGTATGCAGGTCAAGAAGCAACAGTTAGAACTGGATATGGAACAACAGACTGGTTCAAAATCAAGAAAGGAGTAAGTCAAGGCTGTATATTATCGTCCTCCTTATTTAACTTATATCCAGAGTACATCATGAGAAATGCTGGACTGGATGAAGAAAAAGCTAGAATCAAGATTATCACGGAGAAATATCAATAACCTCAGATATGCAGATGACAACCACCCTTATGACAGAAAGCCATGAGGACCTTGAATGAAGAGCCTCTTGATGAAGGTGAAAAAGAGTGAAAAGATGGCTTGAAACTGAACATTAAAAAAAAAAAACAAAACTAAGATCATTATTTTGCCATCAAAAGTCCACCTTCTTAAAGAAACGGATTTTCCAGTAGTCATGTACGGATGTGAGAGTTGGACCTTGAAGAAGGCTGAGCATCAAAGAATTGATGCTTTTCAACTGAGGTGTTGGAAAAGACTCTTGAGAGTCCCCTGGAGTGTATGGCAATCAAACCAATGAATCCTAAAGGAAATCAGTCCTGAATATTCATTGGAAGGACTGATGCTGAAGCTGAAGATTCAATACTTGGGCACCTGATGCGAAGAACACACTCCTTGGAAAAGATCCTGATGCTGGGAAAGAGCGAAGGCAGGAGGAGAAGGTGCGACAGAGGAAGAGATGGTTGGATGGCATCACTGACTCGATGGACATGAGTTTGAGCAACTTCTGGGAAAACAGTGAAGGACAGGGAAGCCTGGCGTGCTGCAGTCCATGGGGTCACAAAGGGTCAGACATGACTGAGCAACTGAACACAGCAATTATTTCAAAGAATTCAAGTGATGTTGCATGTAAAGACAAATATGTGAAAGCCCTATCTCCACTGGCTTTTTTTCCCAAAATGAATTTCTCACCTTTTGCTTTATAAATTGAATTCATTTTACCCCCTTAATCCAGACTCAAGATTCTGTTTGTATACTGGGAAATTCCTCCACCAACATGTGTGTAAGCCGATCCCCTTTAAAGTCTGCTTGTTTCTGAGTGTAAATCTGCTTGCTCCCCAAGCCCCTGCGATGAGTAATGTCTGGTGACAGTAAGGCCTGTCAGGGTGCTCTGCCAAAGAGAAGCGTTGGGAGTGACCTTTGACAAGTGAAGTCCCTGCCCTCCCTCTGCACCTGCCTGTCTGCTCTGGTGATGCTTAAGAGCCCACCAGAGGTGCCATGGGAGGGGACCGCCTCGGGAACCAGGACATAGGCCGCTCACATCGCGGCTCCCTGGTGTTTTAAAGAAAGACCATACTTGAAGTATGGTATGGTACATTAGCTCTTGAAGTTTATGAGTTTTTGTTTTTCCTGTTTTAGGCGATGCAGAGATTAAAAATGAAGAGCACAATAAACACTTATCAGATACCGTGGATAAGCTTCTATCCGAATCAGATGAGAAGCTTCAGCTTCATCTGAAGGAGAGAATGGGCAGCTTTGGAGGATAAGGTGAGCCAGCCCCACGGCCTCTTTAGAAAGAGGCGCATCTGGCCTGGCCTGGCCTGGCCCGGCCTGTGTGTGGGGGAAATCTCCAGGATAGGAGTTGGAAAACTCTTCCCATAGAGGGCCCCAGAGTGAATGTCTTTACTGGTATGAATAATTGAGTAGCAGCATTTCATGCTAGTGAATAAGCGTGACAGCATCCACAGGCAGTGTGTAAAGGAACATACATAGATGTGTGCCTGCAACCTTTACAGAAAGCATCAGAGAGCCCGGATCCACTGATGGCCCCAGTGTTACCAGCCACCATGCTAGAACTTTCTTCTAGGTCCACCCTCACCCTTTCGTTTCTTTCTTAGAAGTTTATTTCTGGGGCTTTGCTGGCAGTCCAGTGACTGAGAGTCTGCCTTGCAAGGTCAGGGACACAGGTTCGATGGCTGATTGGGGAGCTAAGATCCCACAGACCACGTGGCAACCACGACAAAGGAATCCCGCATGATGCAGCTAAGGCTAAGGCCTGACACAGTCTAATCGATAAGTTTAGTTCAGGATCTTTTACATAAAGTGATAGAAAAGACTGAATCAACTAAAAGCAAGTATTCTCATATTCCAACTCCAGCCTTCTCTCTTTTCATTTGCTTTGGAAATATGGCTGAGAACCTCCACCAGAGCAGCTCAGTGGGCAACACTCTGGTTCAGGTTCGGTGAAAACCTGTCCCAGCTGCACCAGTGCCCTAAAGGCGAGGCCCAGAACCTTCCCTGAGGTTGGCGTTTGGGCAACACTTGTCTGAGAGAGACCAATGGTCACTACAAGTTCTGTGGCACGTTTTCCCCCCCACAAAACCCAAGATGAAACACACACCTCACTAGAGACCACACAGTGTGGTCCCCTCACTTCACCTGACCTGTGGGCTGGCCCTGAGGTGGGGATAGTTTGTCTCAGGCTTGAATTTAGCATGTGAAACCTGTGCCAGTTTCCTGAGTGACCACTGAACTGCAAAAAGCTATAAGCAGTTTCACTTGTCCCGGGACCTGGCCTCCTTGTATCTAAAAGATCAGTCAGGGAAGGAGGAGATTGTCTGTGTACAAGTTAATGTTAAAAGTTGTCATCCAGCCTCGTGCTGGCACTTCACTCTGGGCAGCGAGGTCTGCCACTCATCCCGAGGTGCTTTATGCTTTCAGACAGAAGAGTAGCCATCCCGCAGTCCATGCAATGTCTGTAAGAATTGACACTAAAGCTGTTTGTATCTTTTTCAGAATGCTCTCCTATGGGAAGCAGAAAATGCTAAAAAGCAATTAGAAGAAATGCAAAACAACAAGCTACTTAAATCTCTAAATCGTTTAGAAATTTGTTAAGAGCTGAATTGAGCTGGGTTCGTTCTTCCAGTCACTAAAGATACTTAGCAGATGTCGAGTTACATTTTCCTTATGGCTAATCCACTGCTGTAACACGTATAGCATTTCTGGTTTGAACACTGAATGTGTTTGCATTATAGATGGATTTAGAGTGTGTGGCCATTGTGTGTGGTTCAGAATTCTGAGTAGTCCTTTCTGGGTTTCACCCGAAAGCTGAGACAAAGCGTGAGCCTTTCACGTGGACTGTGCTGTCCGTTAGAAAGATACTATGAGCCACATATGCAATCTAAACTTCCTTAAAACCAACGGGCTATTTGACGTCCTTTTTTTCACTGCGAGTCTTGAATCCTGTGTGATTTCCACATCTAGCGTTGCACCAGCCTGTCTCACGTGCTCAGGGGCTGCAGGAGGCGAGTGACTGCCATGGCCGACAGCACACAGCTGCCAGGTTGAGTCAAGTGACTCAGAAACTTGGCATGTTTGACTTGTTTTACCCCATGAAGAAGTGAAGTGGGGTGTAGAGGAATGAATGTGAGGAATGCCCAGGAATGCAGGTGAGCTCCATGGATACAGTTTAAAGCAATGAGAGGAGCGAGGGCAATAGAGTGAGTCCTGCCCCCCTACCCAAACCCCCGCCCCAAGTCCAGCTTCTCTCTACAGACTTCATCATTGTTAATGGCTTGCCGTGTTTCCTCCAGAAGCTTTTCTACACCTGAGATGGAACTTCTTATTCATTATGGTTTATAGGGTTTAATATTGTTCTGAGTGCTTCTATTTGCTATGGGACACTTAGAGAATATTTTCTCACAATTAAAATATTCGGAGTTGATAACTACTCCTGTAACCTGTTCTGCACATTTTGGTGCAAGTCATTTTACATCCAGAAAGCAAGCGGTGCAGGCTGTGTCATTTGCTGTTTCATAGCACCAGCTGATTCTAAACCTGGAAACCCTGAGAGCCGAACTGGACCAGATGAGGCTACGAGGGGCTCCCTTCCTCCATGGGTAGGCCGCTCCCCCAAGCAGCTCCCCTCAGCACTGTCGAGTGTGACAAGGGCCTGTCTGGTGTGCGGACAGCATGACTGGGTGTTGCTCATGGTCACACCTCAAGGAGCCTTTAGCTTCGTGGCCAGTGAGAGAGAAGAGACAAACATTGTTCCTTAGGGTCAAACTTGGTAGCACGGAGTGGTAGTCACAGGATTGACAACACTCAAAACACAGGCAGAGGTTTGGAACTGGGTGGGAGGGGGGCGACCAGTTGATATTTGGGTGTATTTATTTGAGGGGCCTGACAGACTGTGACACTGCTATTTCTTTTTTTTGAAGGAGAATCTTTATTACTTTTATGTACAGAAACTCCCTAGTGCGCTCAGCCCAGCTTGGTGGCCAGCTCTTTGGCCTTCGTCTTTTCCTGCTTGGCGATGCGCGCCACCGACTTCGGCCCCAGGATGTTGCCTCCCCAGTGACGACGGATCTCATCGTATCTGTCGTTGTAATTGGTCCTGATGGCTTCCACCAGCTTAGCCAGGGCACTCTTGTCCTCCGAGTTGACTTGTGTGAAGGCTACGGTGGTGCACGTCTTCCTGTGCACCAGGCGCCCCAGCCGGGCCTTGCCCTTGATGATGCAGTAGGGAACCCCCATCTTGCGGCACAGGGCAGGCAGGAAGACCACGAGCTGGAAGACAGCGTTAGCGCTACAGTTATCTGAAGCAAAAGCGACACTGCTATTTCTTAAGAGTCGCAGAAGGTTAATAACCTGTAGTCTTTTTTACGTGAATGGAGACTGAGACATGACTTGTCATTGACTATGGTGGGAGGAATCACCTGGCTTGTGAATGAGGCAAGCAGATCAAAGTGTAACACAACTGGGTGCAGATTTCTCAAGCCTAGTTCTTCTAAAGCAGAGTTACACCACATGTATGAAACGCTCAAACCAGGACCAGAACTTGCTGCTGGTACAACTCCTGTGCGCCAGTTCAAAATCCATTTCAGGTCCCTCCCTAGTCATTAAGTAACCAATGTGGGCAAAGTCCTAACATTAAAAGTGAAAGGTCTTAAAAACGCTTTTTCCAGAATTCTGTATGTATTAAACTCTGCCACCTAATCTCCTGTTGCCAAAGAGTAGTGTGAATAGCTTATACAAACCTGTGCAAATATTTCTGTTTTGAGTTCTCACGCAGAATTACTCACACCAAGCTACTAAACAAGGACCCTTGCTGTACCACATGTTGGAGGGGTTCTCTCTGAGACGGTCTCACGGGGGAGGGGTGGGCAGGGTGGGCGCTGTCTGTCTGTGCACAGAGGAGAGGTGAGGCTCACAGGAGGAGGCCTGAACCCCCAGCACTCTTCTGTTTTCACAGTGACCGTTAGGTAGTTTCTCATAAATCATGACACCCACAGACACGACCGCCAGAAACATCATGATTCCACATGGTCACACAGCTCGGGCCTGAAGATCTGAGGGTGAGCAAACATCACTCGACTTGTCTGACTGTATCACTGTCACACATCCCTTCAAGGAGCGGAACCTGAGAAAACTCGAGAAGATGGCCAGGCAAGCTGCCTCAGCAGAGTCCACACAGCATGCTCCCATCTCTCCAAGAGAACGGGCTCCACAGACGTCACCAGACTCGCCTGAGTGAATCAGAAGGAAATTTCAGCATCATCAGGAACACATTTGACAGGGAGTTGTGGGGGTGGGGGTTGGGAGAGGATGAACCGGGAGACTCGGGTTGACATATATACAGCACTGATATTACACATAAAGTCAACGAGTAAGGACCTAGTGCACAGCACAGGGAAGTCTACTCAGTGCTCTGTGGTGAAGTAAATGGGCAGGAAATCTAAAAGAGAGGGAGATATGTAGATAGATAGATAGATAGATGACTGATTCACTTTGCTGTACAGCAGAAACTGACACAGCAGTGTAAAGCAACTATATGCTAATAAATGAATGAATGGATGAATGAATTTTTAAAAAAGGAACACACTGGGCACCCTAGAACTTGTAGAAATGAGGAGTCCACACCCAGGGTGCAGCACAGCGCTAGGGCTGCCCTAATGTTGGTTCACTGCCAACGGAATGCCTGGACCAGGCCTCTTCTACCCCAGAGATCTCAATGCAGAGGCGGGGAGGCAGCCAGTTGCGGTCTCGCCAGAGCTCTGCTCTTGCTCACGCAGCCATGCCAAGGCTGAGATCACCGGGAGAACAAGGGACCCACAGTCCACCTCAGGACAACAGACACAGCTGCCGTCACTCACTTTGTGGACATCCTGCTGCAGTTTCCTGTTCACATCCTCGGACTTGAGGAGGTCCTTCTTGGCCGTGTCCAGGTCCTCCTTCAGCTCTGTCACATGGGCAAAGAGGGCTGCCAGGCGCTCCTCCATCTGGCTCTGCTCCTGCTTGTCTATGACTTCCTGGAGGTCGATCACCTTAGCCAGGTCTTCCTCGTGGCTTAGAGGGTCTCTAAGGGGGAAAGGAAGCCTTAGACAGCCTTGTTTTGAGAGGGAGGGACCACAGCACTTCCGGGCAATCGGTGAGGTCAAAACTGCCTTCTGCGCTCTGGGAGCTCACAAGACCCTCACAGCCACTCAGACCTACATGGTATGTTGGTGAGAGGTCCCAACAGCCCCACACAGACTGGATGGTAAGACAAGAAGCAGACAGAGAGTGAGACCAAGGACTTGCCTTTCCATTGGCGCTTGGCATGTTTTCTTGCTCATGATTTACATCAAGCACCCTGTGCATTAGTATCTTTTCCTGGTTATTCTCCTCTAAGAATCATCTGCTAAAACCAAAAAATTGAATTAGAGTAAAGAAATAAGTAAAGACAGCAAAACACCTGGAAAAATTCAAGTGTAAACTGAAAACGCAACATAAAAAGAAAATACATGGTGATGCTATCCATCCCGAATACCACCAGATGATTAGAGTCAGAATTTCTCTTCTACTGGACAAAGGGGTACTTAAGAGATCCTGCAGCTCTGAGCCACAAGTCTAGTTTACTAGTCATTAAAATAACCCAGGTGGGAAGGTCCTCAATCAGAACGATAAATGACATCTGAGGCCCACCACTACAGTTTTCATTCTTTTTTTTTAAATGAAAGGATTCAAATGACAAACCCTTCATGGAAATTACACAATGACTGATCAAACTTACCTCTTTATATGTGGCACCTAATTCTTCTTCTAACAAACTACACCTTTCGAGTGCTACTTGTAATCACGCTCTCAACTCAAATAAAAGGGGCCGAGTCACTGTGTGTTGATGTGTGTATATACGTTAGTACACTTCTTAGTGTGTACTCACCCTAATACATGGATACTGTCACAGAACACCTTTAATGTCTCTCATTGATCTTAACGTCAAGAAAACATGCTTGTTAACAGCTTTAAATTCTAACTTTGAGAGAACAAAATGTTATCTGAAATTAAAAGCCTCCCCACAATAAAACCAACTAATCAATTCTTCCAAAACTCTAGGGTAGAAAACAGTAATCTCACAGGAATTCTTGCAGTAAACAAGGAACACTCTCCAACCTTGTTTTATAAGACTAGCATAACCTTGATACTAAAACCAACCAGGAAGAAGTACAAGAAAGTAAAATTACAGACTCTGAGTATAGATGAAATAATCCTAAATAAAACACTAAGAAATACAGTCCAACTGAAGGAGAATACATTGAGATCAGGTTGGGGTTGTTTTAGAATCACAAAATTTTTTAAAAGTTAAATCACATAAAAGAAAAATAATCACATAAAAGAAAAATTACCTGTTTCAAAATCTGCAGAAAATAAACTTAAGAAAAGTTAATGTAATAATTTTAGTTCATGACTAAGAAAAAACTCTTAGTAAACTAACAGAGAAGAATTTACATATTTTGATTAAACTATCTACAAAAAAGCTAATATCATGTGTGATGGTGAAATACTGAAAGCTTTTCCTCTGATAATGTGAAAGAGACAAGGATACTTATTCTTACTACTTCTGTTCACCAATGTACTCAGGACTGGAGATCCTAGTCCATACAATAAGGCAAGAAAAAGTAAAGGGTTATCACAGTTGCAAAGGGGAAAAAAAGAACTTATTTGCAGACATAATTGTGTATACATAAATAAATACAATTAGAATGATTTGAAATAAATGGATTTACCAAGTGAATATAGGAAAGTAAATTCTGTATCTATTAGGAATTTATAATGGCACTGAAAATATCAAGATATCTAATTAAACATGTGCAAGACATACAGCAAACTATAAACTTCTCAGATAAATTAAAGAAGATCTTAAAAAATGGAGAGCTATCTACATTGTGTTCATGGATTATAAGAACAACATAAAAGACACACACACACACACAGAGTTAACTGTGTGAGGTGATGTGTATGTAAGGCAATCATTCCACGACGTCTATGGGCATCAAGTCATCACAATGTAGACTTTAAATACACATAAACTGTATCTGTCAATGACTCCTTAGTGAAGCTGGGTGTCTAAAATCAGGGCCTGGCACCTGGTAGCTGGCAGGTGTGGGAACCCAGGTTCACATGCAGGCTGTACACACTCTTAATCACAGGTGAGACCTGAAGCAACCCAGCAACTCTCTATTTTTCTTTTTCTGTTTTGCTCTGTTCCCCTTGCCATTTGTGTTTAACAGATTCCCAGTATCGAGTGAGCCGTGTCAATGCAGCAATAACGTTTCCCCATCTAAGGCAGGAGCATGTAACACCAACAGACTTCCCATCGCCCTGAGATAACTGGGGTGCCCCATCACAACAGAAAGCAAAGAAACATGACAGTCCCCGAGAGAGAGCTGCCCCACGGCAGGGGAAACTAGGTCCACCAGACGTCCCAAGGGGACCCCCAGGGGTTTGGAGCCCAGGCTGGGCCCCTCAGCTTGAGGCCACACTTGCCTTTCCACCATTCTGGGGGTCCTGGCAGAAGAAAGCCAGGCCAAGGAAGGGGGATGGTGTGGCCGGCCCGTGCGACTCAGGGCAGGACTGACTTGGGTCTGTGCTGGGCTCCACATCCAGTCACCACCCTTGGAGTGTACAAAGCTCTTGGGATCATTGTAGGTTTTTGGCAAAAAGCAATGGAGCTGAAGTCACTTAGGATGGTTTTTTTTTAAAAAAAATCCTCACTGAGGATTCACTCAGTGCCAGCCTCAGCCCCTAGTGAGATGCAGACTCCTGGTCATCCATGGCTGTGCCCGCAGCCTGCCATGGCAAGGGGAGGCTACCGGACACTGGGTGCCACATGGGGTTCTTCCTCCACTTTGAGTGAAGGGCTGCACCCCCCAGGATGAACCCGGCTCAACCCTCCACCTCTGATGCTGAGGCGCCCTTGCCTCCCACGACCGGAGGATCCAGCCTCTCCCGGGACCTCCGTGTCACTGCACAAGCCTTGTCCATGCGGCCCCAGCAGGCAGGGTGAGTCCTGTGCAGAGCCCCCAGCTCGCTGGTCTCGCTGCCCGCATCAGGGCCTTGTATGTCCACTGAATGAGTGGATGAGGGCCCCTCACAATGACGGTGATGGTGACGAGGAGGAGGAAGTGAAGCGGGCTGAGATCCAAGTGTCAGTCCTCGATTCAGCCATCTGTGTGTATGAACTCATTTAACCTCATGACAAGATTGTGTGTTGGGGTTAGGGGGTAGGGGGTGGGTCCTGCCACTGTTCTCACCTTGGAGCCAGCAAGTTCACTCTCAGTGTCCAGGAGTGGCTGCAGCCACTGGCCACAGACTGGACAGCTTTAACACAAATTCATTCCCCCCCCCAGTTCTCGAGTCAGAAACCTGTGATCAAGGTGTGGGCAGGGCTGAGCTCCCTCCAGAGGCTCCAGCCGAGGGTCCCTCTGGCCTGGTCCAGTCCTTCGGGGACGCCAGGCCTCCCTGGGCTTCTGGCCACATCACCCCGACCTCTGCATCCATCTGCACAAACCTTCTCCCCTGGGTGGCTCTGTGCCTCAGATCACCCCCTCTTTTCTTCCAAGGACACCTGTCGTTGGATTTAGGGTCCACATGCATCCCGGGTGATCTGGTGCAGAGGTCAGGAACTTACTTCCATTGCCGAGACCTTTCATCAGAATAAGGCCACCTCTGGAGGCTGCAGAAGGATGGATGGCTTTCGGAGCCACCACTCAGCCCACCATACTTGTCATGAAGCCACAGGGCAGAGCCTCACTGGGCTTGGTGAAGGGAGCTTCGAAGAAGCAGGGCTCAGTCCTGGGGCTGCCTCAAGAAAACAGTTAGGATCAGGATACTCGAGCACAGAGACCGGATGGGCAGGGCTTGAAGGTGTGCTGGTGGGCGTGGGGCTCACCTGCAGGGAGCCTGGAGCCTGACATGACGGCCCAGGGCTGGGGGACACAGTGCATGGTTTGGGAATGGACACATCCCAGCACGGACGAGGGGAGGCAGGCCCGGGGGCTCAGGCCAGGGGAGTCCAGATCTTCCTGCTGCCCTCAAGGGGCAGGTCAGATGGGCACAGGAGGGAGCCGTGGTTTCAGTGACCTGGGTCCGAGTCCTGGTCTGCTGCTGTGTTGTCTCTGGTGAGTGACTCAGCCTCTCTGAGCCCACCGGAGAAGTGCTCGCTGGTGCCCAGGGAAACAACGCATGCATATTGGAACTGGGAGAAGAATCCTCGTCACTTATTGGTACAGCTCAATCTTTTCTGGAGGCCATAACCAATGTCTTTATGTTTGATGTTCATTTCAAAGTCAAGAAGTTTTTAAAAAGATATGTGTGGCAAAGGATTTAATTGGACTTGGAAAGGCTCTTCTTTCTCCTTTATGAGCATGGCCATTTCATTATCATATGAGCAATAATGATATATGACTGAATATTCACATCACCAGTGAGAATTTCCCGAGTGCCAGACTCCAAGTTAAGTACTTTAGGATAACCCAGTGATGTAATGACTTGTTTCCCAGGTGGTTCAGCAGAAAAGAACCCGACAGCCAATGGAGGAGATGCAGGAGACCGGGGTTCAATTCCTGGGTTGGGAAGATCCCCTGGAGGAGGAAATGGCAACCCATTTCAGTATTCTTGCCTGAAAAATTCCACAGAGAGAGGATCTTAGGGGGCTACAGGGCTGCAAAGAGTTTGACACGTATGAGCCACTAAACATGCACACAGTCGTGTAAATACTGTTGTTATCTCTGACAAATGGTGAAGCTTCGGTGTTGTTGATTAGTCATCAGATTTTGTCTGATTCTTTGTGACCCCACGGAGTATACACTCCATGGAATTCTCTAGGCCAGAATACTGGAGTGGGTGGTGTTTCCCTTCTCCAGGGGATTTTTCTGACTCCCCACATATTGTAAGACTAAACTTGAGAATTCTTGTTTTTATTTCATTTCAAATAGCCTTTGGGAATCTGAAAGGACAGTGTAGGTACTTTCAAGATGTCTTCTGCAAAACAAAGCCCTTTCGGCAAATGTGGTCATAATATCCAGGTAGGTGTTGCTGTTGTAAGTGTCACATATCAGCCAGAGGCAAATTCTGAGCTCTTCCTCTGGCAGAAACAAATTGACAAAATAAGGCAAGAAAGAGAGCTGGGAAAACAAACCACATCAACAAGTGGAAAAGCGTTCCCCATGAGACAAAGCTAGAGAAAAACCCAACATCCTTGTGGCCCAAAAACCCTCTTAGAATGAATGTTCCATAGGGAAGAGATGAAACATGTCAAGTTCCAAGGAGAGGCAATGCCCATGGCCAGTGTAGCTTAGAGACGGCCTGACCACTCGATGAAGACACACACCAACGTAAACCCTTTGCAGACAGCAGTGACGGTCATCACCATAGTAAGGGTTTAGTCTGGGGACAACCTGCCCTGGGCTCCAATAAGTGAGCAGACCTGGTTCTCTTCCTCTGCCCCCACACCATTCACTCATAATGGCAGCTCAGGTGCTTTCGTGCCCTGCCTGCCTGTCTGGCTCATCCATGAGCTTTGACCACCTCCAGGGAAGGACTCTGCCTTCTCTTCTCTATGCGCCATGAATCTGCACACAGTGGGCCTTCAGAACCTCAGGAGACTCACCCCACCCCCACTATAGCCAGACCCTCCCCAGGCATTAAAACAGCTGTGGAATCACTTTGGCCCAAGTCCTACTTACGGATCCTTAGAGCCCACTACAGCCTCTACAGCATGATTAATCAGGCCCTTTATACACAGATTCCTGCCTGTCAGATCTGAGCTTTGGATTCATGGTCAGCTCTGTCCCTCCCGTGGCAGCCAGGTGGGTCGCAATGTAGACAAAGGAGCACAGGAGCTGAGTGTCAAGGGAAGCATTGAAAGGACAGTGATGGATGCAATCTGTTGCAAACTGAAGGAGGGTCCCTGCATGTCTCAGAAATGGCCTCTGGTGTGCAGGTGTCGAGAAGGGCCCCCACAGTGCAAAGGAAAGGGAGGTACTCGGGGGCAAAGGCTCTTGGCCTCTCCGGTAGCAGCTCCAGGTGGTAGCTGGTGAACAGTGGACAGCCAATGTGATCACATGAGCATGACGCTTATTCCCTCATAAAGAAAGAGAAAGGGGGCAGGGTGTGGGAGTGGATGTGGTGGGTTGGATGGAGGGACGTATCCTTCCTCTCTCCAGTGAAAATCGCTTTTTTGAGTCTCAGAGCTGCGAGAAGGCAGTTACCAAGTTAGGTCCCCACAGTATCCGGTGTGGGCTGGGTGTCTTAGCCCCCGTCACATGGACAAGCCACACCATATGGCTTCCCTGAGTTCTAACAGCAGGATCTGGGGGTTTTGTCTAGGTACACACTTCCTTGCTCTAGCTGTGTTACCCCCTTCTTTGAGCCCCAGTTTTGTCCTCTAGAAAAAGGACATCGATTGCTACCTTAGCAGGTTGCTACCTTAATCCCATGACGACTAATTAGGGTGATACTACAATGAATAGCTGGCCTTAAGAGATACTGGGCTTCCCTGACAGCTCAGCTGGTAAAGGATTCTCCTGCCATGCAGGAGACCCCGGTTTGATTCCTGGGTCGGGAATGCTGATCCGCTACAGAAGGGACAGACTACCCACTGCAGTATTCTTGGGCTTCTCTTGTGGCTCAGCTGGTAAAGAATCTGCCTGCAATGCGGGAAACCTGGGTTCAATCCCTGGACTGGGAAGATCCCCTGGAGAAGGGAAAGGCTACCCACTCCAGTATTCTGGCCTGCAGAATTCCATGGACTGTATAGTCCACAGGGTCGCCAAGAGGTGGACACGACTGAGGACTTTCACTTCACTTTCAAGAGATATGACCTGAATCCAGATTAAACTGGAGTCTCCCAGTGTCATCTGGCATTTCTTCCCTGAAGCCAGCCAAAACCCACACAGGTGCATTTCCAGGGTCTTCACGTAGCCAGCTGGACAGAAAACCCAGCGTAGTCCAAACAAGCTGACAGTCAAGCAGGAGAGGACTCACGGGCAGATGGCTTCCCTCCGGTCTCAGGTGGAGCTCCGGGACCACAGCAGGAACCGGCGCTCTCAACCCCTGGGCTCAGCAGCGCCCTCCTTATCAGGCCAGCGGCTCTGCCCTAACGGGCGCAAGAAGGTCACCAACTGCCCCAGGTGAACTCACGCCCCCTCCCACTGCTGCAGCCTGACCTCACAGGGCCCCACCCCTTCCGGCAGAGCCAGCCCTCCTCTTCCTTTGAATCCAGCTTGAGGCCTGGTCCTGGGTCCCGATTGGTCAGTGCCAATCATGGTGGCCAGGGATGGAGCACACTGATTGGCCAGGTCCAGGTCATGTGACCATACTCTCCAAGACACGTGTGAGCTGCTCACGCTCTGTCAGGGATGGAGAGAGTGCAATGCCCCCAGAGCAGGGCTGAGAGTCCGGTCACTCTGTCCGTGTGCTCAGTGTCCTGGGACATGCCTGCACATCATCTCTACACACCACTTTGTCTCCTCTGCAGACCAAATATTCATGACACACCTTTTCCCTTCCCAAGCGCTGTTTCATGCACTGACATTCAAGGGAGCAAGACCTCCTTTTGGAAGGTAGGTTTGGAGATCCTCTCTTAAACTCTGGGCTTGTTCCTTGTATCATGTTAGAATAGTTTATTCAGTCTAAAAACCCTCACTGAGCACCACCATATGCTGCTTTGCCTATTCAGGATTCTTAGCTGTTCTGAGTAGAGGGCATGGCCTAGGGGCCTCCTAAGGGAATGAATTTTTTCCAAGGAAGTACCTGAGAGGCTGAATCACTGAATCACTTTGCTGTAAACCTTAAACAAATTATTGTAAATCAACAATACCTCAATTTAAAGAAAAGATATTCCCTCATCAAAAATGGTTCGAAATTTTGTAAAGCTTTTCCTTCAATTGTTGGTTTTTAGTATGTGTCTAATTGATTTGGTGCTGTCTTTTGAGGAAGGGATCCAACTTACTTTCCCACATGGATACCAAATTGTCCCAATGGGACGATTCCTTTGTCCTTTCTCCTGGAAATATCCTTTCTGCGTTTACACATTAAGAAGCTTCTTTTAACAATGCCAAGTATCAAGAACTTCAGATCTTTGGAAATTTGTACAGCACCTCAGAAGCATGTTTCCATTTCTGTGTCTTCTCTTCACACTTCACCATTGCCTGTTTCTAGTATACACAAGTACCCTCAGAGGGTTCTCTGTAGTGAACCATGTATGTTTCTGTGAGGACAGAGGATGTGAGCACAGAGGAGGGACTGAGTGACCCTAGTGACCATGTAACCATGCTCAGCAACCTCAATATTAAGTCTGGCTGAGACTTCCTAAGGCAAGGTCTGTGTTTCTCCCTCTTGCTGTCCGGATATGCAAAATGATGTTGGTGGATTGGGACTTGGGTCCCTGGGTCCAGCAGTGTAGAGATATACCCATAGCCTGCTTTTCCATTATATTTTCCTCCTGTGGGCTCTGCTGAGCTGGTGTGGAGATATTTCTGCTAAAGGCCTGAGAGGTAGTCAATCCTTCTGCTTCTCATCCCCTGCCCTGTCTGTACTTCTGTCATTTTTTTTAAATATAGCTAATTTTCAATGTTGTTAGTCCTTGTGTCATTCTGACTCTCAGGCACCTGTGGTTTAATAGACCTCCAAGTCCCAAGAGCTCTTTGCCTGGTGGAGACCTGGAGAACTCAGGGAGCAGCACCACATCACACAGGAGCCCGGACCAGAGAGAAGGTTCTTGCCAGGAAGGCTCCATCCCTGCTGGGGGGGGTGGGGTCGGGGTTCACATCTGATTGTGCATCCCCCGGGCCTTCGGTGCAGGCCCCACTCTGAGATCTGGAAAGGAGGTGGCTTCCCTCCCTGACAGAACTAGTATTTTTTTTGTCCTCATCATTGTCCAGTCCCATTTGGCTCCCAGGCTCTACACTTGACCCTCACCCACAGGATCAGGAGAGCCCAGTTCTAGAGGAGTTTCATACAGGGAGAGGCTCCCGGAGACACTCCAATGCCCGGGCCTAAATAAGCATTTCCTTGGAGTTTCACAGCCCTGGGAGGAGATACTGGGTTTGTGTCCACTTTACAGTTGAATATGTTGAGCCTCAGATCATTGTGTGATTTGCCCTGGGTCACTCTGCAGGTCAGTGTAAGGTGGGATTTGAATCCAGACTCTATGTCTTGGAGCCTGTGACTGTACAGGTGTTTCTGCTTGTCGGTAAAATTTATTTCATGGTTGTTGTTGTTGTTTGATGCATTTGTATATGGTACTGTTCTGTTCTCTCTCTGATGGCTCATATCCTGCTACATTGCTGAGTTTATTAGTTTTAATACTTGTTACTTGGTGGAGTTTTTATGGTTTCATATAAATCCTGTCATAATCAAATAGTGGCAGTGTAACTTCATTTGTTCCAATGGGGATGCTTTTATTTCCTTTTCTTGCCTAGTTATTCTGGGTAGGACACTTCCACTACTATGTTGAACAAGATTGGGGAGAGTGGGCATCCTTGTACTATTCCTGATCTTTTAGGAAAATCTTTCACCTCTTTACCACTGACTTGGATGTTAGCTGTGGGCTTGTCTTATATACCCTTTAGGATGTTCCATGTTTAACCACTGTATTGAGAGATTGTTCCAAAATTGATGTTACACTTTGTTGAAAGCTTTTTCTGCAATTATTGAGAAGATCACATGATTTCATTCTTAATTTTGCTCATATTGTGTATCACAGTGATTGATGTGCAAATAATAAATCATGCTTGCAGGCACAGAATAAATTCCATTTGATCATAGTGTATGATTCTTTTTAATGTGTCTTCAGTTTGGTTTGCTAATATTCTTTTGAGGATTTTTACATCCATGTACACCAGAGTCAGGGTTCTCTGGTGGTTCATATGGTAAAGAATCTGCCTGCAATGCGGGAGACCAGGGTTTGACCCCTGGGTCAGGAAGAGCCCCTTGAGAAAGGAATGGCTACACACTCCAATATTCGTGCCTGGAAAATTCTGTGGACAAAGGACCTGGTGGGCTACAGTCCATGGGTCACGAATAACTGGACATGACTGAGTGACTCACACTTACAAGAGTGCTTCTTGACATTCTTAATATCTAAATTTAAGATTTTATCTCAGTCAAAAATTACAGCCTAAGGCAAAAATGTCAAAAGTCCAAGAGTCCTTAGGAGTAAATGAGAATACGGCATAACAGATGAAAGCAAGAAGGACTCGACATAATGTACTTTTCATAAGAATTTTAGATCTTCAGAGGAATTCTCACTGAACTGAATTAAAATGCAAGCTTTAGTTTAAAATGCAAACCTTTTTTGGTATTATGTTTCTATGTTGAGACTGAAATGTTATTATGTATGTGTGAGATATTAAGCAATACTGTGTAGCTATTAAAATCATATTTTCAAAACCTTTAATGACATATATAAGCACTTATAGTGGAAAAATAGCTAGGAATAGAAGATGATCCCATATAGCTTTAGATGACAGTACAAATATGTTGAATGATAGTTTTCAGATTGTATTTATTAATTTTTAATTGAAGGATAACTGCTTTACATTGTTTGGTTTGTTTTCCTCATACAACAACACGAATAGGCCATAAGTATATTATCCACTCTTTGGTGAGCCTGCCTCCCACTTCCCGCCATCCTACCCTCTAGGTCGTCACAGAGGACAATGCTGGGCTCCCCATGTTATATAGCAACTTCCCACTAGCTAGCTATTTTACATATGGTAGTAGGTGATGTTTCAGTGCTACTCTCTCAATTCATCCCACCCTCTCCTTCTCCAGCTGAGTTCACAAGCCCTTCCTCTACATCTGTGTATCTATTTCTGCCCTTCAAATATTCACCAGTACCATTTTACAAGATTCCATGTGTATGCATTCATATAATATATTTGTTTTTCTCTTTCTGACTTACTTCACTCTGTATCACAGTTTCTAGGTTCATCTACGTCAGTTAAACTGACTCGTATTGTTCCTTTTCGTGGTTGAGTAATATTCCATTGTGTATATGTTCCACGACTTCTTTATACATTGTTCTCTTGATAGACATTAGGTTGCTTCCATGCCCTGGCTATTTTAAATAGTGCTGCAGTGGACATTGGGGTAGATGTGTCTTTTTAGAGGTATGGTTTTCTCCGGGTATATGGCCAGTAGGGGATTGTTGCATCATATGGTAGCTTTATTCCTACTTTTTAAAGAAACCTACATTCCTTCTCCATAGTGGCTGTATCCATTTACATGTCTACCAACAGTGCAAGAGGGTTCCCTTTCTTCCATGTCCTGTTCAGCATTTATTATTTGTAGAATTGTTGATGATGGCCATTCTGACTGGTGTAAGGTGATACCTCACGTAGTTTTGATTAGCATTTCATTAATAATGAGTGATGTGGAGCATCTTTGCATGTGTTTGGTGACCTTCTTAATGTCATCTTTGGATAAATTTGTTCATGTCTTCTGGTCACTTTTCAGTTGGTTGCTTTTTATCTGATATTAGGCTCGATGATCTACTTGTGTACTTTGTAGACAATCCTTTGTCAATTGCTTCATTTACAATTGCTTTCTCCTATTCTGAGGGTTGTCTTTTCATCTTGTTTATAGTTTTCTTTGCTGCTTATATACTTTGAAGTTTCTCTAGATGCCATTTATTTTTATTTCAGTCATTCTCGGAGGTCTTGCTGTGATAAATGGCAAAGAGTGTTCTGCCTATGTTTTCCTCTAAGAATTTTATAGTTTCTGGCCTTACATTTGGTCTTTAATCCATTGTGAATTATTTTTGTGTATAGTATGAAGAAGTGTTCTAATTTCATTCTTTTACATGTAGTTGTCCAGTTTCCCAGCACCACTTACTGAAGAGGCTCTCTTTTCTGTCCTTTCTCCATTGTACCTTCTTGCCTCCCTTGTCAAAGAAAAGATGCCTATAGGAGTGTGGGTTCATCTCTCAGCTTTGTGTCTTGTTCCTTTGCTCTCTGTTTCTGCTTTTGTGCCTGTACCATAGTGTCTTGGGAGTATAGTCTGAAGTCAGAAGGTTGATTCCTCCAGTTCCACCTTTCCAAGATTGCTTTGGCCCTTCTGGGTCTTTTTTCCCCCCATATAAATTGTAAAATTATTAGTCCTAGTTCTTTAAAAAAAATGTCATTGGTTGTTTGATAGGGATGAATTGAATCTTCAGATTGCTTTGGGTAGTATAGTCATTTTCACAACATTGATTTCTTTCAAGTCAAGAACAAGGCATATCTTTCTATCTGTTTGTTTCAACTTGGCTATCTTTCATCATACAGCCTGTCTTTCTGCATACACGTGTTTTGTCTGTTTAGATAACTTTATTCCTAGCTATTGGGGAAGAAAAATGGAAACCCACTCCAGTACTCTTGCCTGGAAAATCCCATGTACAAGGAGCCTGATAGGCTACAGTCCATGAGGTCCCAAAGAGTCGGACACGACTGAGCGACTTCACTTTCACATTTCACCTTCATGCATTGGAGAAGGAAATAGCAACCCACTCCAGTGTTCTTGCCTGGAGAATCCCGGGGATGGGGGAGCCTGGTGGGCTCCCATCTATGGGGTCGCACAGAGTCGGGCGTGACTGACGTGACTTAGCAGCAGCAGCATTCCTAGCTATGCTATTCTTCTTGTTGCAGTGGGGAATGGCACTTTCTTCTTAGTTTCTCTTTCTGATTTTTCTTGTTGTGCTGTAAGTCTGCAAAGGATTTCTGTGTATTAATTTTGTATCCTGGGCTTTACTAAATTCATTGATTAGCTCTAGTAATTTTCTGGTTCTATCTATAGGGTCTTCTATGAATAGAAACAGGTCATCTGCAATCAATGACAGATGGACTTCTTCTTTTCCAATATGCGTTCTTTCTCGTTTTCTTCTCTGATTGCTGTGTCTATGACTTAAAAAACTATATTGATTAATAGGAATAGAGTGGGCCCCATGATCTTGATGCTGATCTTAGAGGAAATGCTTACATTTTGACACCATTGAGGATAATGTTTGCTGAGAGATTTTCCTATATGACCTTTCTTATGTTGAGGTATGTATCTTCCATGCCCATTAATGGAGTGCTTTTTAAACTGGTATTTAATTTTGTCAAAACCTTTCTCTGCATCGATCATGATTATCATATGCTTTTTATCTTTCAGTTTGTTAATATAGTGTATCACATTGATTGATTTGCAGGTAGCAAAGAATCTTCGAATCCCTGGGATAAACCCCACTTGAACTTGGTGTATGATCCTTTTCATGTGTTTTTGTTTGGTTTTTGCTACAATTTTCCCCAGGATTTTTGCGTTGATGTTCATCAGTGATGTTAGCCTGTAATTTTCTTTTCTGTGTGGCATTTCTGCTTCCTTTTGGTTCATGGTGATGGTGGCCTCGCAGAATGAGTTGGGAATGCTCCTCCCTCCACATTTTTCTGGAACAGTTTGACCAGCATAGGTATTATCACATCTCTCCCATTTGAGAGCATTCATCTGTGAAGTCCTGGGCATTTCTTTGTTGGAGACTTTTGATCCCAGTTAGTAGTGCTTGTGATTGATCTGTTCATAGTTAGAGCTTGTGACTGGTGTTGGAGCTTGACTTATTCATATTTTCTATTTCTTCCTGGTTCAGTCTTAGAAGATTGTACTTTTCTAAAAATTTGTCCATTTGTCCCAGGTTATCCATTTTATTGTCATGCAGTTGTTTCTAATTGTCTCTTATGATCCTTTCTCTTTCTGTATTGTCTGTTGAAACGTCTCCTTTTTCATTTCGAGTTCATTTGAGTGGGCTGCCTTCTATGGGGTCACATAGAGTTGGACACGACTGAAGCGACTTAGCAGCAGCAGCAGCAGCAGCATATAAGGCTCAGCGACCCCGAGCTTTCCCAGATGTGGGATTTTTAGTGCTAAAACCAGGACAGCCCCGGGCAAACCAGGATCCTGGTCACCCTAGTTCTGTGTATCATCTTCCTCAATCCTGAATGCTCCCCCTTGTCTGTCCCACCCCGTGTTTACTATCCAATACTCCTCATCCTCCGTTTCTGCTTGCACATCACTTCTGCTGCCCCCAGGGAGTGGTGTATTCATCCTGTCTAGGCGCTCTGGGGCTTCCCAGGAGGCACTAAACAGAAAGTGAAAGTGTTAGTCGCTCAGTCATGTCCTGACTCTTTTGCAACCCCATGGACTGCAGCCCACCAGGCTCCTCTATCCATGGAAATCCCAGGCGAGAATACTGGTACCTATGCCCTTCTCCAGGAGATGTTCCTGACCTGGGGATAGAACCCAGGTCTCCCGCATTGCAGGTGAAATCTTTATCATCTGAGTCACCAGGGGTGCTAGTGGAAAAGAACCCGCTGCCAGTTCAGGAGACCCAAGAGACGTGGGTTCGATCCCTGGATCTGGAGAAGGAAATGGCAACCCACTCCAGTATTCTTGCCCGGAGAATCCCATTGATAGAGGAGCCTGGCGGGCTACAGTCCAAGGGATCTCAAAGAGCCAAACATGACCGAGTGACTTAGGACAAATGCTCAGGCTCTCCTGGCAGTGACCACTGTGTTCTAACAGCTTCTCTGTCTCTCTTCAAGTTATAAACTCATTAAAGACTGAGGCAGTTTTTTTTTTTTTTTTCCTTCTACCTATAATCTCAGAGCCTAGCAGAGATTCTGGTGCACAGTAGGTGTGCAATGAAGTTTTATTGATTTAATGACTATCAGTATCAACATATCAAGTGTCATCTATTTCATATCACTACGTGGGATGTTATGGACTGAATGTTTGGGTCCCCTCCAAAACTCATATGTTGAAGTCTTAACCCCCAGAGCGGCTGTATTTGGACATGGAGCCCTTAGGGAAATGCATGAGTGTGTGCTAAGTCACTCAGTCGTCTCCAACTCTCTGTGACCACATGGACTGTAGCCTTCCAGGCTCGTCCGTCCATGGGATACTCCAGACAAGGATACTGGAGTGGGTTGCCATATCCTCCTCCAGGGGATCTTCCTGACTCAGGGATCAAGCCTGAGTCCCAATGCAGGGGGCCTTGGTTTGATCCCTGGTCAGCAAACTAGATTGTACATGCCACAACTCAGCCCTGGTGTGATTAAATAATTTTTTTTTAATTCAAGTAACCCTAAATTCAACACTATACTTTAAAAACAGCATGTGCAGATTGAGCCTATTCCTGTTACAGTCACTCTATCTATGTTGCTCTCTCTCCATCCTTCTATCTGTATTTGTTATAACAGTGTTCATCAACTGTGGATATTTGTAGTATTTCTGTGATCATAAAGTCAGGATGATTTGAACTTAGGTAATAAAAAGAACTGGAGAAGGAAATGGCAACCTACCCAGTGTTTTTACCTGGAGAATCCCCGGGACGGGGGAGCCTGGTGGGCTACTGTCTATGGGGTCGCCCAGAGTCGGACACAACTGAAGCGACTTAGCAGCAGCAACAGCAAAAAAAAAAAAAAAGAGAGAGAGAGAGAGAGAGACACCAAGAGATCGCTCTTTCTCCCCCTCCCTCCATCCCCCTCGCTTTTCCCCCTGCAGAGTCACCTAGGAAAGACCATGTGAGCACACACTGAAAAGGAGCTCCCAAAGGGAGCTCTCAGCAGACATTCACCCTGTCAACATTGGGTCTCAGGCTTCCAGCCTCCAGAGTGGTGAGAAAACAAATTTCTGTAGTCAAAGCCACCAGCCTATGGTATTTTGTTATGGCGCACCCAGCGCGATAACACAGGGGTCGTACCCAGTTCATATAACCATGCTGTGATGATTGATGGGTGTGGTCACACAGGCACCCTCCTGAGTCAGAGAGCTGCTTTCTATTCCAAAACCCTTCCAATAATACTTCCCATCCCATTTTAAGAACATAAGTGTTCCACATGACAAGATTGACAAACCTATTTTTCTATCATTCTGCTTTACTTCTGCAAACAAGTATCTTAGAATAGTAACTTCTGGGACTGGAAATGGTTACATGAATACGTGGTTCAGTTTCAAATGTATGACTAATATTTTTTGCAGCTAAGTAGCATTTTGTTTTCCAATGATACATTAAAGCCCATTTATGTTACTGAGTATGCATAATTAATTCCTCCTTTGGAAATGTCTTTGTTTTCTCCACTGAGCTAGTGATTCTTCATCATCCCACTCAAATCCTACCACTCCCCTCCCACCCCTGGCCACACTTGTCATCCTGCTCCCTGCCTCAAAGCCTGACATCTACAAGCTGCAGCCCCCAGGCTTTGCTGTTCTCAGTGCCTCTTTCTAGGCTCTTAGAGTGTGAAGAGAGGAGTGTGAAGGGCGGGGAGAGAGAGGGGTGGGTCTTCTCCCTCCCTCCCTGCCAGAGCCTGGTCTCCACCATGGGTGCCTTCCTCTGTCATATAGCACCCATGCCGGGTGGCCCCTCTCCTATGACCACAGCTCTGGATGGGTTCTAGGAATAGCACACCCTTTCTCTTTTGTTTCTCCAGGCCCAAGGATGATGGAAGCTTCTGCTGTTAATAGTTCCCAGTGGCTTCTCCATTCATCTTGATTCTCTTTACCTTGCCCACAGTGTGAGTTAAGGGTTGAGTTGTAACCCCTGCCCCCAATTCCTATGTTGAAGTTCTAACCCCCAAGACCTCAGAAAGTGACTGTCTTAGGAGAGTGTCTTCAAAAAGGTAATTAAAGTTAAACAAAGTCATACAGGTGGACCCTAATCCAATCTGACTTGTGTCCATATAGTAAGAGGCCCAGGTGGCACTAGTGGTAAAGAACCCGCTTGCCAATGCAGGAGACATAAGAGATGTGGGTTCGATCCCTGGGTCTGGAAGATCACCTTGGAGGAGGGCATGGCAACCCACTCAAGTATTCTTGCCTGGAGAATCCCATGGACAGAGGAGCCTGGTGGGCTACAGTCCATGGGGTGCCAAAGAGTCGGACATGACCGAGCAACTTAGCATATACACAGTAAGAGAAGATTAGGACATCAACAAGCAGAGAAGGAAGACAGTCTGTGGGCAAGGCAGCTGTCTGCAAGCCAAAGAGAGAGGCCTCAAAAGAAACCAACCCTGCCCACATCTTAATCTTGGACTTCCCAGCCTCCAGAAAATAAATGTCTGTTGTTTTTAAGCCACTCATCAATTGTGGTGGTGGCTTAGTCACTCAGTCGTGTCCAACTCTTTGTGAACCTGTGGGCTGTAGCCCACCAGGCTCCTCTGTCCATGGGATTTCCCAGGCAAGAATACTGGAGTGGGTTCCCATTTCCTTCTCCAGGGCATCTTCCTAACCCAGGGATCAAACCCAAGTCTCCTGCATTGCATGCTGTTTCTTTACCTCTGAGACATCAGGGAAGCCCACTTATCAATGGTACTTTTGTTACAGCAGCCTAAACGGACTAAGGTTTTGTTACAGCAGCCCCAGGAAACTATGACACCATGGTCAATCGTCCCATCACTAAACCACTTGTGGAGCCCTGGGGATGTGCTGGTTATATCCTTCTCGGACCTGGTCTCACACAGCCAACCTCACCAAGGACACTTATCATATGTCCCTTTATCCACTCCATGGTATCTATCATCACATTCCTAAGTTTATAAGTATGTCAACGTTTGTGTTGTGAATACCTGTTCCTGAAATACTGCAGGACTTACTTTCACAATAAGGTTCCTAAGCTGTTTCTAAGCGAGGAGCCAAGTGACATCCAAGTCTCTGTGTGGAGCATCTTGTCATTTTAGGAAAAATCTTATCACATTTTTTACATCAGCTGCTGCTGGAAGGCCTGGGGTGATGACTGAAGTCCAGAGAGCTTTTGGAGATGCTGTGTGAGAGTTTTTGTTGCTGCTTCAGTGGCTGGGAGACCCAGTGGCTGGTGAGGAAGCTGAGCAAGGTGAGCTGGAACATGTAGGGAGGCCCTGGGTTCTGCATTTAAGGAGATCTAGGGAGAAAAAAAAGATACCACTACACTGAGAGTTGTTAGAACAGCAGAAAAAGCTATCTAATTCAACTTATTGAAGGAATATAAAGGGCTTCCCTAGTGGCTCAGTGGGAAAGGATCCACCTGCCAAGCAGGAGATGTGGGTTTAATTCCTGGGTTGGGAAGATCCCTGGGAGAAAGGAATGGCATTGCACTCCAGTATTCTTGCCCGGAGAATTCCATGGACAGAGAGGCTGGTTGGCCAAAGGCGGACACAACCTAGTTACTGACCAATGACAAAGTAGTGTAAAACAATTTTATAAAATCATAGGACGGGATGGGATTTATTGAGATGTCCCAGTTTTCCCACCTTCCGCCTCATTCACCCCTCAAGTATTGAGTTACTCCTAATAAATACATTTCTTTGTCTCCAAAGCACTTTCACAACCATATTTCATTTGAGCCTCAAGGAAATTGTGTAAGGTAGATAGGGAGGTATTAATGTTTCCATTTTCCAAATAAATGAAACTGAAGAGCAGGTAGTTGGAATACCAGCATTCAAGGAGCTAAAAAGTGTTAGAGCTGGGCCTGGAGACTCGTGATCCTCAGACCAGGTGGGTATTGATAGAGTTCCCATCGTTTAGCCTCCCTGCTAATCTGAGCATGCGCACTAAAGACTGATGTCACACGTGGACATTCCATCCAAAACTCAGAGTGAGGAAGGACTTCTCAACATCTGGCCGTGAGCAGGAAAGGCAGAGGAAGGGAGCGAGTGCGAGAAAGACCTAATACGAGCTGAGTTTACAGGGAGCAGGAAGGGGCACATGCACTCTTATCTGAGCCCCGACTGGGCAGAGCAACACAGGAGAGCAAGTAGATGTACAGAGGCTGAGCCTCTCCGAACACGGTCCCCCTCCCAACTCCATATTCAGCTGGCAGGCCCCAGGAGTCAGGTCATCCATTACCTCCCTCTAATGCTCTGATGGATATGTTTGCAACACACAGGGTTTCCATTAATCTGGGGAAAGTCCTACTTTAGGCTTTCACTGAACCTGAAATTGCTTCAGCCATGACTGCTGTCTCCAGTGAACTGGGTCCCTCTTCTTCCACAGAGATGCCCCACACAGGCTGCTCTCGCCTGCACCCTCCACCTGCCTGTCTCTCTCTATATATATATATCTTTAAATTGGAGAGTAATTGCCTTACAATGGTGTGGTGCTCTCTGCCGTACATCAGTATTAATCAGTCATAATGATATATACGTATATATCCCCTTACCCTCTTGAGCCTCCTTCGCCCCACATTCCACCTCTTTAGGTCATCACAGAGCTCCAGGTTGGGCTCCCTGTGCTATATAGCAGCCTCCCACAAGTTATGAGCATACATGGGGCTTCCTTGGTGGTGCAAATGGTAAAGAATCTGCCTGCAATGAAGGAGACTCAGGTTTGATCCCTGGATTGGGAAGATCTCCTGGAGATGGGAATGGCAACCCACTCCAGTATTTTTGCCTGGGAAATCCCATGGACAGAGGAGCCTGGTGGGCTGCAGTCCATGGGCTCTCAGAGTCAGACAAATCTGAGTGACTTTGAGAGTGAGTGAGTGTATATACATCAATGCTACCTTCTCAATTTGTCCTAGCCTTTCCTTCCCCCGCTGTGTCCACAAGTCCATTCCCTACATCTGCATCTCCATTTCTTCTCTGTAAATAGGTTCATCAGTACTGTTTTCCTAGATTCTGTATATATGTGTGGTGCATGCATCCTGAGTCACTTTGGTTGTGACTTTGGTCATATAGACCCCATAGATTGTAGCCTGCCATAATGCATATCATACATGCATTAATATACAATATTTGTTTTGCTCTTTCTGACTTTCTCACTTGCTGTCTTTACTCCTTCTCTACATCTATCCTTGGAGGCCCACCTTCTCCAAGAAGCTTGAGTGTTCAACCCTCAGGGATTTTTGTCTCAGCTGCATTCCCGAAGCCATTATCATACAGACCCCCAAACTCAGCACTGAACATATGCTCTTCAGGACTAGTTCTCTGATGAGATGTCAGCCCCTGGAGAATCAAGCTGGAATCCCACATCCTACTGAATCTATGCTCCTGCTAGTAGATCCATGCATGTTAGCTGTGACTTTTCTGGGAAAGAGTAGGCAAAACTAGGGTTAAACACAGCCAGTCATTGGAATCCAAAAGGAAAGGGGGAAGGAATGGGAATTAATTGTCTTCCCGTGTTGGAAGTTTTCGCTGTTGTTTCAAGATCCGCGTACAGTAGCATATTCATGTTGCTCTAGGATTAGCACAAGGTAAAAGAACAAACAGAAGCCTTCCTTTGTGCTATTTTAGGAACAAGGAAAATAAAACAATACCTTCCAAATGGAGGAACAGCCTAGCTTTCTGTGACACAAGAAGGGGCTCATAACACCTCGGTTGTAACCATTTCAAATGGAATCCTATTACAGTGCAGAGGATATTTATCAGTGTATTTGAGGAACCCTTTCTCCTAAGTCCCCCCAGGGGGAGATCCACAGGCCCAGGCAGGCTCCTCTCAAACTCTCCTATTCCACCCTGGCAGGTCCCAGGGACTCCCCCGCCCCACCACCTCTCCTCTTGGTAATTGTCACCACCACCCCAAGCTGTCAAGTTTCTCACCCCTTCCTGAGGGGCTCTGGAAACTGGTCTCTTTATGCCCACCTGTTGGACTGCACCTCACAGGCCTACAAAGCCTGCATTTGCCCAGCTTCAAGACTGAGGAAAGCCTGGATTGAGCAACAGAGGGCTTCCCCGGTGGATCAGCGGTGAAGAATCCACTAGCAATGCAGGAGACACAGGAGATGGGGGTTCGATCCCTGCACCAGGAAGATCCCCTGGAGAAGGGAATGGCAAACCCACTCCAGTGTTCTTGACCAGAGAATCCCATGAACAGAGGAGCCTGCCAGGCTACAGCCCATAAAGTTGCAAAGAGTCAGGCCTGACTGAAGTGCCTTAGCATGCACACATGGATCAGGCAACAGAGACTTCAGTGGTTTAACATATGGGGAGCTTCTGTGCCTGAAGCAAAGTCCTGGAGCAACCTCCCACCCTGTGCAGCATACACCTTCAGGACGTGGCAGCAGTCTTTGCTCCTGGTGGAGGGGGAGATTGCCAGTTATAGGGGAGTTGATGTCAGATGGGCTCATTGATTACCAGGGAAACCAACAGAAGAGCACACACCTCACCGCCCCTTTGATAAGAAAAATCACTAGCTGGCGCCCAAGGCAAGTATATAGGAAGGCAGGAGTAAGTGTAAATGAAGCAGGCACTGGTCGGGCAAGGGACGGACAGAGAGTAAGGGAACAGCCTTCTTGAGTGGGCTAGTCAGCCACCACCCTTCCTGGTTGTCCCTGAAAAAAAGCTTGTAGACCCTCATTTTAAGACTTTAATGCCCATGATGACAAGAGGAAAGACAAAAATGGGGAATTACATGCGTATGTGTGTGTGTCCAGTGGCTAAGCTGTGTCTGACTCTTTGCAACCCCATGGACTGTAGCTTGCCAGGCTCCTCTGTCCATGGAACGTTCCAGACAATAATACTGGAGTGGGTTGTCATTTCCTCCTCCAGGGTATCTTCCTGACCCAGGGATCAAACCTGTATCTCCTGCATTGGTAGGTGGATTGTTTACCACTTGAGCCACCTTTGAAGCCTGAGGAAATATACAGAGTACAAATCTAACAGTCTTGAGTTTGGTCCAGAGCATCTGATGATCTGGTTGAAATAACTGGAAATTTCATTTATGTCAACATTGGATGTTGTAAGCAGATAGGGGAGGGGGTCCCTGGAGAAAGATAATCAAGCTTGACCTCATTTTGGTCCAAGACATTTTGTGATCTAAGCCTGGCCACAATGCTTGCCCTTAGACAGGTCTCAGTAATTAATGATCTTAAGGGAAGAAAGGACTGCAGGCACGAAGGGAAAGCAGTCAAGAAACAATGGGTGTAGGGCTCCCTTGGTGGTCCAGTGGCTAAGACTCCAAGCTCCCAATGCAGAGGGGCTGGGGTTCCATCCCTGGTCAGGGAACTAGATCCTGCATGCCACAACGAAGAGTTTACATGCCCCAACTAAAGATCCTGCATGCTGTATGATGTGGCCATTGAAAAAGATTGGTCCACATTAAAAAGTATATACCTTAAAATTTTTTAATAGAGAAATAGAGGTGAGCAAGAAATAATCAACACAGCAACAGGCCTGTTTTTGTTCTTCATTTGTCTTTAGCTCTGGGGTAAAACCATCAGTTGTGGGGGCAAGGCTAAGCAGAAATTTCTAGCCAGAGTTTTGGAATTTAAGTCCAAGATTATATATATATATATATATATATATATATATATATATATATATATATAATATACCATTCAGCCTCCCAAATAGGTGGCATAAAGTTGGGTTGTGCCGCCAAATGTGCACAGAACATAGAATTCCTATGGTTCTTTGTTAGTAGGGACTATGAATTTACATTTCAAAGCATCCATGTCTGAACAAACTGGCTTCTAATGTAGTTTGCTGTAAAAAGCCAAACTATTTAGTACAAAGGGTTATACTCATGCACATACATATAGACTACATATGCACATGTGTATATTTTTTAAGAATTTTTTTGATGTGGACCATTTTTAAAGTTGTTTGTTGAATTTGTTACAATATTGCTTCTGTTTTTCATTTTGGTTTTTGAGCAGTGAGGCATTTGGGATCTTAGTCCCCCCATCAGGGATTGAACCTGCAGCCCCTGCATTGGAAGGCACAGTCTTAACCACGGCACCACCAGGGAAGTCCCTTTTGTTTAACTCTTAAGTAAAAACAAGAAGCCATTTGGCCACAGTCTAAATAGTCAGGGAAAGAAATAAGTAGAATTACTCCTGTTGGAAATGCCACATTAATTTATTATGCATAGCATGATCAAACAAGAGGCCACAAGACAGAACAAGCAGACTATGCTCTTTCAGAGGTAAAAGAGAAATGCAAAGATGCTAAGTCGTGGTCCTTCCTGAGAATTAAATTTGCCCCCAGGATTCTTAGCAATTAGGTCTTTTCATCTTGGAGGTATCAGAGGCAAGGAAGGGCGCACAGCACCAAATCCATGGCACAGAGTTCAACACACAGTATTCTACCTGGGGACGTGGAATCAAAAACCCAGCACTGAGAAGGAGTCATGCACAGACACAAGATTTATGGAGGCCATGCAGGGAAAGAAAATATATGGGTTACATATCATACCACTCTGGATGCAACCATTTTTCACACAGCAGAAACTGAGAGAGAAGATAAGGGAGAAAGACACAGAAAAGTGGGGAGGGGCTTTCCCTGGTGGTCCAGTGGTTAAAAATCTGCCTTCCAATGCAGGAGACGAGGGTTTGATCCCTGGTGGGGGAACTAAGATGCCACAAGCCACAGGGCAATTAAGTTTGCAAGTCACAACTACTGAGCTCGGGAGCCACATCTAGAGAGAAGCCCGCACCCCACAATGAAAGATCCCACATGCTGCAATTGAGACCCACCAAGGCGATGGAAAGCTGGAATCAAAATTGCCGGGAGAAATATCAATAACCTCAGATATGCAGATGACACCACCCTTATGGCAGAAAGTGAAGAGGAACTGAAAAGCCTCTTGATGAAAGTGAAAGAGGAGAGTGAAAAAGTTGGCTTAAAGCTCAACATTCAGAAAACTAAGATCATGGCATCTGGTCCCATCACTTCATGGGAAATAGATGGGGAAACAGTGGAAACAGTGTCAGACTTTATTTTTTTAGGGTCCAGAATCACTGAAGATGGTGACTGCAGCCATGAAATTAAAAGAGGCTTACTCCTTGGAAGAAAAGTTATGACGAAACTAGATAGCATATTGAAAAGCAGAGACATTACTTTGCCAACAAAGGTCTGTCTAGTCAAGACTATGGTTTTTCCAGTGGTCATGTATGGATGTGAGAGTTGGACTGTGAAGAAAGCTGAGCGCCAAAGAATTGATGCTTTTGAACTGTGCTGTTGGAGAAGAATCCTGAGAGTCCCTTGGACTGCAAGGAGATCCAACCAGTCCATTCTAAAGGAGATCAGTCCTGGGTGTTCTTTGGAAGGAATGATGCGAAAGCTGAAACTCCAGTACTTTGGCCACCTCATGCGAAGAGTTGACTCATTGGGAAAGACTCTGATGCTGGGAGGGATTAGGGGCAGGAGGAAAAGGGGACAACAGAATGAGATGGCTGAATGGCATCACTGACTCGATGGATGTGAGTTTGAGTGAACTCCGGGAGTTGGTGATGGACAGGGAGGCCTGGTGTGCTGCGATTCATGGGGCTGCAAAGAGTCGGACACAACTGAGCTACTGAACTGAAGTGAACTGAACTGAACTGAAAGGTGATGGCACCCCACTCCAGTACTCTTGCCTGGAAAATCCCATTGGTGGAGGAGCCTGGTGGGCTGCAGTCCATGGGATCGCAAAGAGTCAGACACGTCTGAGCGACTTCACTTTGACTTTTCACTTTCATACATTGGAGAAGGAAATGGCAACCCACCCCAGTGTTCTTGCCTGGAGAATCCCAGGGACAAGGGGACCTGGTGGGCTGCCATCTATGGGGTCGCACAGAGTTGGACATGACTGAAGCGACTTAGCAGCAGCAGCAGCAGCATAGCCATAAATATAATTTAAAATATTAAAAAAAAGAAAAGTGGGGCAAGTAAAGGTAAAATCAAGAAAGAGAAGGATGGAGCCTCCTCCTGGCCACCTGGCTGACCCCTCGTCAGCAACTCAGCAGCCACTCAACATCAGCACTCTCTCAGTATCCCTGCTGTCTCCATGGTGATTTAATGTGATTCTGATGGATGTGACTAGTTCATGAACGCTTCCTGGACCTGGGCACTGTTGGTGCTAACTCCATTTTCCAGATGAGAAAACAGTGCTTCCAAGATTGTTAACAACTTGTCCCAAATCACCGAGTTGCTAAAATTGTGGGATCAGGCCATTGAACCTAGGCTGTTTCAGGCCCAAACGTGTGCTCTTGGTGAGCAAAGTAAAAAATAAGATGGTGTTTAATGGAGGAGAACATGAACATGTATTGAGTACTTAATATATACCTGGCATGTGATCCTCACAACAGTCCTGCAAGGGAGGTATCATTCCCATTTCATAGATGAAGAAATTGAGGCTCAGTGCTCACTTTGGCAGCACATATACTTAAATTGGAATGATACAAAGAAGATTAGCATGGCCCCTGCTCAAGGATGACATGCAAATTGGTGAAGCATTTCATGTTTTTATGGCAGAAACCATCACAACATTGTAAAGCGATTTTCCTCCAATTAAAAAATAAAGTTAAAAAAGTATGAATAAAACAGGGAAATGTCTTTAAAAGTTAAGGCTCAGAGAGGTTATGTAACTTATCTAAAGTTGCACTGCAAAGCCCCGGTCTGGGGCACTTCACCTCCTCTGTGTCTATGCTGAGAGTTTTGTACTTTCTCTCTGAAATAAATCCTGTTTGCTTGCTACCATGAAAAAGAAAAAGGCCAGGTCTCTCAGACTGCAAAGCCCATATTCTATTCGTTAAAAATATATATTGTTGTTTTGCTCCTAAATTTTATTTATTTATCATTATTTATTTGGCTTCTTCAGGTCTTCACTGTGGCATGTGGAATCTAGTTTCCTGACCAGGGATCAAACCCAGGCTCCCTACATTGGGACTAGTGTCTTAGCCACTGGACCACCAGGGAAGTCCCCCATATTCTTTCTTATTCTTTCTTCCAGATAGAATTCGCAGGAATTTCATGGATGGAACTAAGTAATTAAAAGTCTCTCCTTTAGATATTTTTAGTTCTGCATATCCAAACCAAACACCTAGTGTATTTGTCAGAATTTGAAAGAAGTCTATTAAAGACTGCTTGCAAGTAAACCACTGTGTAAACTATGTTTTATAAGTCCTTCTGTTTTAATTATTTAGGTTTTCTAAAGTTTGAAGGAAAAAAAAGGAGACAGAAACCAGTTTTTAATGATTTGGAATTAGGATTCATGAATACACCGGATTCTTTCTTGGTACTGGGGGAAAGCAGAGAGTAAATGTGGTAGGGAACTATGAGGGTCCAGAGATTCAGACTTGAGCCTGGAATAGACATTAAAGAGGTATTTCAGGGACTTCCCTGGTGGTCCAGTGGCTAAGACTCTGTGCTCCCAATGCAGTGGGTGTGGGCTCGATCCCTGGTCAGGGAACTAGATCCCACATGGACAAGGAAGATTGATCTTATGTGCTGCAACTAAGACCTGGTGCAGTGAAATAAATACTCAATAAATTAAATATTTAAAAGAAATCTCAATTATTAAAAAAAAAAGATGCAATTCTAATTTATTTTAGAAACAGCTTGAGTGTCTGCTAGTCAACAGTAGAGCTAAGGCCAGAACCTGGGGTTTCCCAATTCTTAAACCATTGTTTTTTCTTAGACATGAACCATGAATTGCTTTAGAGAATACTCCTTTCTCCTCCTCTCTTAATCCAGAATGGGGGGGGGGGGGCGGGGGGCAGTGAGAAAGCTTAAAGACTTAAAAAAACAATCAGGACATTAAGAATCAAGTTATCCTGGAAGGAGATCAAGACAGTAACCACAGAGGCTGGAGTTAAGGGGAGGAGAACCAGGCAAGATAAGGTCTTAATCTAAAGCAATTAGAGTAAGCAGGCAAGCTTTTGTTACTGTTACTTTTGAACGCTGTGAACAGAAAGCTTTTTGAAATCCTTGGCTAAATCAAAACCTGGAAAGTGAGGACTTCTAACCTTTGAGAAAAAAAAAGCTGAGCGTGAGACAAAAAGGTATTTGTTTTTATACTTAACTTGGTAGGGAAAAGGAAAGAAAAAACAAGATGTCAGTTCAGCTGGGTCCCAATTCCAGCCCTGGGAAGCCCAAAGCCAACCCCTCTTGGTTTTATTTTTAAGAATAGCATTTTTCCCTCCCTTGGCCAAGTTCAGTGTGTAGGATGTTAGTTCCCTTACCAAGGATCAAACCTTCACCCCCTGAAAGCGTGAAGTCTTAACCACTGGATTGCCAGGGAAGTTCTACCCTCCCCACCTTGGTTTTGTAAATAGTCCTGAAGGGCTTTCTTGGTTTCTAGACTACTGAGATCTTGCTTCCGTGTGTAAATTGAGTCCAATTTCCTAAAGAGATGGAAGTCAGGCTTTACATCCCAGTAATAGGGAAGAAATTTGATTGGGAATGGCTGGGTTACCATCTAACACTGACATGTCATTTTCCCCTGACCAGGCTCAACTTCCATGCGTCCGGCTGGCTTTTCTTTCATGGTCTTATTTCTTTCCTTTCTGCCCTCTGCCCCTACTCCCCTCTCCTTGCAGGAGCAGAAACAAGAAACTCTTCCTCTAATCTCCAGCCTGGCAGGTTTTCCCTCCCCTGGAGTCCAGGTGCCTGTAGCATTAGCTCCTCAGTGGCTTTCCCCCAAGGAGACAGCTCCCTCCTTCCTCTTCCCAAAAAGGAATCATGGGGCCAGCTGTTAAGATTTCAAACAATTATTTTTTTCACGTCTTTACTCAACATGGGAAAATCTCTGAAGTTTAAGGTGGCACCTGGCTGTCCTGTAGTGCTTGTATTTTTTTCAAGGCTTTGTTCTGTCTGGAATTTTATTATAATAACTAATGATGGAATTTCTTTAATGGTCCAGTGGTTAAGATTCTGAGCTTCCAATGCAGGGGGGTCACAGGTTCAATCCATGGTCAGGAAATTAAGATCCCACATGCCACATGGTGTGGCCAAAAAGCAAAACAAACAAACAACCACTACAACAAAAAACTAATGGGAATGAACATACCTTGATGTTTACATAATTTTAATAAATCATCTTCAAAATGATAAAACATTAGTAATCAAATAGAGATTCACTCAGTCATATCCAACTCTTTGGGACCCCACAGACTGTAGCCCGCGAGGCTCCTCTGTCCATAGGATTTTCCCAGGCAAGAATATTAGAATGTGTTGTCATTTCCTCTCCCAGGGGAATCTTCGCGACCCAGGGATCAAACCCATGTCTCCAGTATTGGCAGGTGGATTCTTTACCACTGAGCCACATGGGAAGGCTAGCTTCTATCAATGATTCACACCAAAAGGTGGTTCAATGAAGCAGCTATGATGAGGCAGTACTAGAATTCAAAGGGGAATCAGGTACCCTTGAAACTCAAACCTAATAATAGTAGAAAACATCACCCACTCACAGCAATATACACAGATTTGAAACTGTTTCTTTGAGAATGTTTCTGTTTGGGGGGATAATTCTCTTATTTGAAGGCTCGAAGTAATGACAGGCAGAGAAGATGCCTCAGTGACCTGATAGCCATGCCCTGGAGAGACAGCTGAGAGAGGGGTCCCCAACCTCCGGGATCTAATACCTGATGATCTGAGGTGGAGCTGATGCAATAATAATAGAAATAAAGTACACAATAAATGTAATGCACTTGAATCATCCTGAAACCATCCCCACTTCTCCAATTCGTGGGGAAAATCTCCTTTCATAAAACTGGTCCCTGGTGCCAAAAAGTTTAGGGATATTCAAAGGAATGTTCCTTGTCCTTCACACCCACGCTGTTTGTCTAACTGCCCCATCTCACAAAGCTTTAACCTCCCCTAGCATCACACGCCTCTTCCCACGTTGAGGGGCAGGGTGCACACCAATGTTCAGGCCTCAGGTCCTCCCTGGGCGCTGGTGATCTGTCCTTCTCATCCTGGCTCTGTAAGGCACTCCCCTAAGTTTTTCCTGCTCCCCTGTTTCTCTAGTTCCTCCTGAATCTTCCTAGATAAACCTGTCTAAATGATGCAAGAACTTTCTATCTAATGAATCTGTGATTTTCTCCACTTTAATCACACCTGGGCTGTGTCTACCACACTCTCTCCACAGCTGCACTTGTCGTATCTGTTTCGTTTTCAGCTTTCTATTTTACACTGGAGTACAGCCGATTAACAATGTTGTGATGGCTTCAGGTGGACAGCAAAGGGACTCAGATGTATGTATTCATGTGTCCATTCTCCCCCAAGCCCCTCTCCCATCCAGGCTGCCACATAACATTAAGCAGAGTTCCCTGTGCTGTACAGTAGGTCCTTCATTATCCATTTTATTGTCAGATTTTATTTACTCCTTACTTTCTTTATGTCCCCTAAATGAATTTCCTCAAAATCCAGTTCCTCTCCTCTCAGGCCCCATAGCTAGTATTTCATTTTCACAATCACCTTGCCTCATGTAGGAGTGTGGTGGGCGGGGGGCGGGTGGCAAACTGGCCCAGTGGAGGGAGGGGGCCTTAGCCACCTGCAGTCTGCGGCCTGAACAGCCACAAGGCTCCCCCAGTGGCAGAGTGGTACAGACTCTGCCTGCCAAGGCAGGAGATGCAGTAGACTCGGGTTCGATCCCTGGGTCTGAAAGATCACCTGGAGTAGGAAATGGCAACCCACTGCAGTATTCTTGCCTGGAAAATTCCATGGAAAGGAGGAGCCTGGCAGGCTACAGTCCATGGGGTTGCAAAGAGTCAGCCAAGACTGAGCACGCACGCATATCATAGACACCAATGTTGAGTCAAACATCCCAGCTCACTTTTGGAGGGTTTAATTATGCCTTAATGCTCCTTATCATAATTAAGCAGAAATAGTGATTCTAATTAGCATATTTACAGAAATCACACAAGTATGCTTCCCTGGTGGCTCAGATGGTAAAGAACCCACCTGCAATGCAGGAGACCCAGGTTCAATCCCTGGGTCAGAAGATCCCCTGGAGGAGGAAATGGCAACCCACTCCAGTATTCTTGCCTGGAGAATTCCATGGACAGAGAAGCCTGGCAGGCTACAGTCCACAGGGTCGCAAAGAGTCAGACATGACTGAGCAAATAACACACAACTAGGTCCATATAATCGCACACTTCACCTACTCGTAGCTTAATGGTGTTCCATCCGTGTTTACTTTGCCCTGGTTTCCCTTTCAGCTTGAATGAGCACAACTTTTGAAGTCTTTAATTTATGACTGTTTTAACTTAAGCAAGCCCTGCTAGAGGGTGACAGATGGTAAATGTCAAAAACCCAGAGAGAGGGTTTCTGTTTAGCCTTTGATTTTTGTTTTGTTTTTTAAGCCAGAGAAATGTCCGATTGTGCTCATAGTTTGTCGGAGAAGGCAATGGCAACCCACTCCAGTGTTCTTGCCTGGAGAACCCCAGGGACAGGGGAGCCTGGTAGGCTGCTGTCTATGGGGTCACACAGAGTCAGACACGACTGAAGAGACTTAGCAGCAGCAGCAGCAGAAGGAGAAAATTATTTCTGTTCTCAAAACACTATAATAATAACAAAAGTAAAACAAAGAACATGGACTTCCCTGGTGGTCTAGTGATTAAGAATCTGCCTGCCAATGCAGGGGACGCTGGGTCAATCCCTGGTCCAGGAAGATTCCATATGCCCATGTGCCACAACCACTGAGCCAGAGCTCTAGAGTCTGTGCTCTGCAACAAGAGAAGCCATCTCAATAAGAATCCTGAGCACAGGAAGGTAAAGAATAGCCCCTGTTCACTGCAACTACAGAATGCCCAAGGGCAGTAACGAAGACCCTATGTAACCAAAAATGAGTAAATAAATAAATCCTTCAAAAAAATCATCATCACCATGATGGCACTGATAATGGTGGCAGTGATTATAGCAGCCACCAACCCAGAGGTACTTGTATGTGCCAGGCACTGTCTCAGGAAGTATTCCTACCTTATTATTTTTTGAGGGGGGTTATACAGTGAGGCATGTGGGATCTTAGTTCCCCCTACCGGGATCGAACCTGCACCACTTACATTGGAAGCTCAGAGTCTTAACCACTGGACCACCAGGAAAGTCCCGTTCCGACATTACTTTATTTAACCTTCATAATAACTTTAAAAGGTAATCGAAACTGCTTCCATTTTACAGAAGAGAAAACTGAAGGTAAGATAAACTGATAAATTTTTCCACTACTACTGTGAAGACATAAGCAGTAAGACCCAGGGTCAGAATTTGAATCCAGGACTCTCCAGCTTCAGGCCACACAGTGAGCTTCTCTATCCTGTGTCGCCACCTCTCCTGCCATATCATTATACAGTTATTCCACAACTGCAGTTAGTTTGTTCATAACAATATACGTTCTTAAAAACAGTACCCTGTTCTACCTATCTAAAACACAGAAACAATTTCCATTATGTAGGGGTAAACTACAGATTTTATCAATTATCAAAACTTCAGCCATTCCTAAAGAATTGGGAAATGAAAGTCTTTTTTTTTTTTTTTTTGGAAAGTCTATTTTTTAATTGCCCAAAATGAAAGTCTTGTTTTTTTGTATGTAAAATCCGTAAGGGTTTTTATGTGGTTGTAGCCTAAGGGAAGAGATACTGCTACGTTGAGAAGCCATTAAAGGTTTAATTTTTTTTTCCTTAAGAGATTAGGGAAGCTTTGCTCAGTAAATTGGTTTGCTTAAATTGTTTGTGAAAATTTAAAAATTCCCCAAGTTCCTCCAAGCAGAATCAGTTAGTTTCTTATCCTTGTTTCAACTGCTCTTTCTTTGTGCATGTTTCTCTTACAGGATAGTACTTCATATTCAGTGTGGTAACTATCTGTTTGTGTCCTGGGCCATAGGCTAGACTCCCAGAAAGTGGGGTTAAGACCATTGTACCCTTAGCAGCTAGCACATAACAGTATTTAATACATATTTACTGATTTAGTGAGTGAGTGTAAGTAGTAGAGTAAGAAGACATTTTACTTTTATATAATCGATGGCTCATTACAAGATTAGTGTTCAGTGTTTTGTGTGAATCCTGGCAACCCACTCCAGTACTCTTGCCTGGAGAATCCCCATGGTCAGAGGAGCCTGGTGAGCTACAGGCCATGGGGCTGAAAAGAGTTGGACACGACTCAGCAACTAAGCACAGCACAGTGCGGATCTCACTTAAAATGGACATTCAAGGAATTCCCTGGTGGTCCAGTGGTTAGGACTCCACACTTTCACTGCCAAGAGCAGGAGTTCAATCCCTGGTCAGGGAACTAAGAGCCCAAGTCACACGGGGTGGCCAAAAAAATAAAATAAATAAAATAAGATGGACATTCATTTCATTTTTCTGAGTTTATATGGAATGAAATCTATTTTTGCTGGAAGAGATCTTGTTTAACACCACTGGTAATAAAGAATACATGATAATAAAAAAGCATTTTCAGGGGAGAAAATTTGGGCATGAATGCTCGTAACTATATACATAAATAAACATCATTAATTCTGAAAAGTACAAAATATTTGACCCATTAACAGAATAGATAATAATGAAAACTGATGACTTTTCTGTTAAGTAAACAAAAACTTTGTTCCCTTTACCCAAAGCCATTTGAGATTTTTTAAATGGCAAATGATGAAAAAAAAATTAAATGCTTTTGTTTGCATATATTGAAATAACCAAACATCTTTTGTCTTTTATTCTGTGAATTACATGGACTGATTTTTTAATATTATGCCAACCTTACTCTCCTTGGATACATCCCACTTGGTCATCATGTATTATTCCTTTTTTATATCTTACCAGGTTTAATTTGCAATTTTTTCTTTAATAGAAAAACTGAAATTTACTATAACAAACTACTCCCTAAAGAAATGAAATACTAAGCAACAATGTGGCAACTTTCTTGTATCAGAACTATTCATCATCTTAAAATATGTGTGTGTTAGTTGCTTGCCGAGGTCCAGCCCCGGCTGATCCAGGGAGTTCGAAGCGGGGACGGTGTCGGCGAGGATAAGGATACAATAGCTTCAATTAGATATTAATTAGAGATGTAAAGAGTAACAGAATGAGGATAGCTCAGTAGGAAAATTCAGTGGAGAAAAGAGGCTGAGTAGCTTGGTTTACGCGGGAGACCAATAAAACTTCAAGACGAGAAGCTTGCACCACTTACGTAGGCCACAGGCATTCTTCCGTTCTCCCAAAGGAGAGGAGACACTGAGGCCTCCCCGGTCGGATCTTAGAAGCCTAGGCATAATTAGTAAGCATGGCGGGTTCTGAGCTCCATATGGAGACTCAGCCAGAGTTTGAGAGAGAGAGCGACATGGGGAGACCAGTATTTCGAGAAACTGATCCCAATTCTCTATTTTCCAGGGTCTGTTTTTATACACTGAGGTGTTATACAAAAGTCATGTGGGGTCAGCAGTCCTGACTTTTATCAAAGTCAGGTGCTTCATACAAATGTATACAGAGGTCTTAGGGGTGTTACATCATCTTCTGGCCAGGGGGCCTGCTGACGATTTATGACCCTCTCCTTGTGACAGCGGTCAGTCAACCAGGACACTTATTTCTCCAGGGGTGATTATTCTTCAAAAAGACTCCACCTTCTGAAGGTACCAGATAAAGTTACATTCCTATAGGGTGAGGGTGTAGTGGGTTTTAATTAAGGAAAGAATTTACTTAGCCTAAGGTCTAACATGATTAATATCAAAGGTTAATACTTATTTCTTCTATATATTCATTAATGTGTGTAAGGGCAGGGAATGTGGAGACTTAGCAACAAACATTGGCTCAACAAATGAAAAACCCTTCAGCAATACAATTTCTAATCAGCCCACTATACTTATACTAATGGTTTTCTAACTTTTCTAAGGAACCTGTTTTTAGAAGGTTTAAAGCATCTTGTGCCTCTCACGGTTGGGAGGCTGTGAGCAATCACATGTGGCCCGACAAGCCTGTCAGGCAGGCTAGAGAACCTTCAGAGGAGTTTGTAGGTTAAAACACCCTTGTCGCACCCAGGAGTTTTTGTTAACTGGAGCTCTAAGTTAACTCCTTCTCCAAACGAGGTGGTGGGGGACAGCCCCCCATAAAGTCAGAGGTGTAGGTGAGAGTACAAAGTAGTAAAGTAGGCAGGCTCTGGTTATGAGGGTAGATGCTCGAGGATTTCCAGGGGGACTCCTGGGGCTCGATCCCGCCTTTGCGTATGTCGAGCCTCCTTCCTCATGACCTTTGCCACGGCTGGAGTGCCTCACGCTGGCCTCCAACAGTTGCTCAATCATGTCCGACTCTTTATGATCCTGCAGACTGTATCCCACCAAGCTCCTCCAACCATGGGGATTCTCCAGGCAAGAATACTGGAGTGGGTGGCCATTCTCTTCTCCAGGGGATTCTCCCAACCCAGGGATCAAACCTGCATCTCCTGCATTTCAGGTGGATTCCTTACCATCTGAGCCACCAGGGAAGTGCATAAATGGCTTCTGGGAAAAGAGTTATTGTTGAAGACCAAGTATTAAAATCAGTATTACATACAATACTCAAAACCTTTTTTCATTCTACAACCTGGTTGATCACTTTTCTCTCCTCTGTCCCAGAACAGCCCACGCGTCAGCTATTGAAGCCTTTCCCTGGCTATGAGTGACGTTGAATGAGAGTTAAGGAAAGCCTTGTGATAAAAGGAGTCATAGCTATTGTAATTTTTAAAATAACTCTTCCAACACTGCACTTTACATTTTTCTTTTTAAAAGAAATTCTCATGAAGAACAGCCATCACTGAAATCAGAAAGACTGCTTTTATCATTGTAATTATAACAATATTAATTATGCAGTTTATTACTATATTAAATGTAGAGGGTTTCTACTTCAAGTAAACACAATAAAATGAAACGTACATCAGCATGTTAAGAGCCAACTATTCATCTTTCAAAAGGATTCTCCAATTCAAAAAGGACTCACTGCAGCTTTTCTATAAATAAAAAAAATCCCTGTGGTTTTAAAAATAATTTTAAAATTGTAATTTACACATAATTTTCAGGAACTCTTCTATTATACAACACGATGCACAAACTGTGCATGTATATAGATCATGCCATAAAGAAAAAGCTCATACAAATTTCCCATAAGTTATCTAATTAACTGTGACTATAAGAATGAACATAAACATTGGTTGCAATGCATAGAAAACCACTAGAAAAATTTATGCTCATACTGTTTACTGTTTACAATTCTATGTAAGGACTTTACATTGCTAGTTTCTAAAGTGAAAAGAACTTTAATATGCCCATTATGCCATTTCCTAATTACTAATTTTTTGCAAACTTTTCTTTATTAATGATAGAAACATAAACATTCAGTTTGCCTGGTAGAATCACAGAAAATTTGAATTAGTTAAGTAAAATTTGATGACCCATAGGTAATAAATACTGCACATTACCCACAGAATCCCAGTGTCAGAATTGTGTACTGTAGGCATCAGAGACACAGAAATCCAGGAATCTGGAGAGAATGAGGAGCTCCAAGTCATAACCTGGTGGAACTGTGGTTTGTGAGTGTCAGATTACTTTCAACTAACATGCATATCTTGAAAAGAGCTGTTAAGTTCTTAGAACAAGGGAATTTTGAAGTCATGGTATATTTCTTTTGAAACAATGGCCTTCTCCAACTTAGTTCTAGAATTCCTAAGTAGCTGATGTTAGGAATTCTTCTTTTCCCAAATTTACCTTGGGCTTGGTAACATGGAGTTCTTTCACCATTTGAATATAATGCTTCTTCCATACACCCTGCTCATAGGGAGTTGGGGAGACATTGATATACCAGTTAAACCGTAAACATTTTAGCATCCAGAGGTGATCCAGTTCAGTTAAATTCTTCCACTGCCAGCTCACCTGGAGAAACAATGTTAAAAAACTATTCAGGTTACATGTCCACTTTCTCTAGGTTTTGAGCCGTCACCCTGGTACTGAGAGAACTTCTTTATTTTTTTTCTGGAGTGGGTTGCCATGCCCTCCTCCAAGGGATCTTCCTGACCCAGGGATCGAATCCACTTCTCTGCATTGCAGGCAGGTTCTTTACCACTGAGCCACTGGGGAAGTGGATTCATGGATTCATTCATGAATGAATCAGAGCAAACATAATTTTAACTTGATAAACCAGGCCTGGAATTCACAAGTAGTTTCTTTTTGGTCCTTTTTTTCCAAATCACAACCAAGTTACCTCTTACCTGAAGTGCTTCCTAACAAGGCAGGAAGATTTTTTTTAATTGGAGGATAATTACAACATTATGATGGTTTTGCCATACATTGGCCATAGGTATACATGTGTCCCCTCCAACCTGAACACCACTTCCACCTCCCTCCCCATCCCATCCCTCCAGGTTCTCACAGAGCACTGGCTTTGGGTACCCCTTTTTCTTTTCTTTTCTTTTTTTTTAATGTTAATTCAGACAGAATCCAAGTCAACTAATATTTATTGAGCACCTATTAACCATCCTCGTCACAACCTGAAGGGTAGTATAATTAATATTCTCCCCTTGCAAATGGGGAAACTAAGCTTCAGATAAGACTTTGGAACTTCCTAAAGATCTCTGGCTATGCCAAAGCCTTTGACTGTGTGGATCACAACAAACTGTGGAAAATTCTGAAAGAGATGGGAATACCAGACCATCTGACCTGCCTCTTGAGAAACCTGTATGCAGGTCAGGAAGCAACAGTTAGAACTGGACATGGAAAAACAGACTGGTTCCAAATAGGAAAAGGAGTACATCAAGGCTGTATATTGTCACCCAGCTTATTAACTTATATGCAGAGTACATCATGAGAAATGCTGGGCTGGAGAAAGCACAAGCTGGAATCAAGATTGCTGGGAGAAATATCAATGACCTCAGATATGCAGGTGACACCACCCTTACGGCAGAAAGTCAAGAAGAACTAAAGAGCCTCTTGATGAAAGAGGAGAGTGAAAAAGTTGGCTTAAAGCTCAACATTCAGAAAACTAAGATCATGGCATCCAGTCCCATCACTTCATGGCAAAATAGATGGAGAAACAGTGGCTGACTATTTTTCTGGGCTCCAAAATCACTGCAGATGATGATTGAAGCCATGAAATTAAAAGATGCTTACTCCTTCGAAGGAAAGTTATGACCAACTTAGACAGCATATAAAAAAGAAGAGACGTTACTTTGCCAACAAAGGTCCGTCTAGCCAAGGCTATGGTTTCTCCAGTAGTCATGTATGGATGTGAGAGTTGGACTATAAAGAAAGCTGAGCGCCAAAGAATTGATGCTTTTGAACTGTGGTGTTCGAGAAGACTCTTAAAAGTGCCTTGGACAGCAAGGAGATCCAACCAGTCCATCCTAAAGGAGATCAGTCCTGGGTGTTTATTGGAGGGACAGATGTTGAAGCTGAAACTCCATTACTTTGGCCACCTGATGTGAAGAGCTGACTCATTTGAAAAGACCCTGATGTTGGGAAAGAATGAAGGCAGGAGGAGAAGGGGACAACAGAGGATGAGATGGTTGGATGGCATCACCAACTCAATGGACGCGAGTTTGGGTAAACTCCGGGAGTTGGTGATGGACAGGGAGGCCTGGTGTGCTGCGATTCATGGGGTCACAAAGAGTCAGACACGACTGAGTGACTGAACTGAATTGAACTGAAGGATCTCTGGGAGTCTGCATATGAACGTTGTATGAAGGCTACAGAAACTCCAGTTGGCACATTGCTTATTTTTTTCATGATATGCTTCTGTTTTCCCTCCATGCTTATGATTTACCTAAATATATAAAGGGAACACAATGACTAATACTATATTGATGTGTCCTAAATAGCCTTTAAGATTCAATGAAGCATTAAGTATTTGTCCTGGGGAATTCCCTGGTGGTCTAGTGGCTAAGATTCTATGCTTTCAGTGCAGGGGGCCAGGGTTTGATCCCTAGTTAGGGAACTGGATTCTACGTGCTGCAACTGACACCTGGTGCAGCCAAATTAACACATTTTTTAAAAAGTATTCTGTACATTCCATTTTCATAGCATTGTGGTCAATCCTACATATCCAGAAAATGGTGGAGGTGACCCTATTATGTGTAGTAGTTTTTAAAATAATTTATTCCAGGTTTTAAATAAGTCTTAGTAGAAACTAAAGTCAAGTCCATATATAAAGTTCAGACTAGGCATTCCATATCTCTTAACATGAATTGCAGAGATGGTAACTAGTCTTCACATTCATTTCATCTTTGGAAAACTGGCCTCTTTTTCAAGGTTAACTCAATAATAAATAATGTTTGAGTGCCCCCAAAAGGAGCAGAACACTCTGTAATGGAACTCACTACCCATCCATCTGTTTATCTATCTGTCTGTCTTCCTCCCTCCTTCCATCCATTGTGTACGGAGTTTGAAAGTTACCCAAACTCACGTCCATTGAGTTGGTGATGCCATCCAACCATCTCATCCTCTGTTGTCCCCTTCTCCTCCTGCCTTCAATCTTTCCCAACATCAGGGTCTTTTCAAATGAGTCAGCTCTTCGCATCAGGTGGCCAGTGTGTTATGTTCAGGATTATTTTATGGGCTGAAGATAAGACATGTAGGGGAGAGGGAAGCAGAGGTGGGGCACAAATAGGAGAAACAGTAGGTTCAGGATCTAGATGGAGGAAAAGGCTTAGAGGATCTTATACAACACTGCAGGCAGAAACGAGATCACAACCACTTTGTGCAACCCAGAATGAAACTGCACTGCCCTTAATCCTCATATGGTTAGTTAATTCAATCAAGATCTGGGGTTTGGGAGGGAGGGGATGGGGAGAAAGTTTTTCTCAACTCTCATTCTTTTCCTCTTTTGACTTAGATCGGGTTTAGACCTGGGTAGTTAAGTTGGGGTTCCCCCCCTGCACTGGGGATAGATAAAATTTTGCTTTGTTTTTGATTTTTGCTGCTTTTTGTTTGTTTAAAACTAAACAGGAATGAGGAAAGTTGAGGGTGGGGAAGCTCTTTCAAAACTGTAAGACAACCGCCACCACATTTTCAAACAGGCTCAAAGCTCATCTTGGTGCAATGACTTTATTGTTTACTTTAAATCTAGCTAAAGAACAATTGCCTCACAGTCAGTTCTGGGAAATAAAATAAAATGTTGAAATCTACCAAGATTGACATATGGTACACATAGATGATAAGATTATCTATTTCGTATCACATCTCCCTGGAATGATAACATTCTCATTGTGAAAAACATGGAAAATTCTGAGAAACCTGAAGAAAAACAATACCCAGAACCCTGTCAATCAGAGATGACCAAACATTATCAACAAGCTGGTAGAGTTATTTTCCTTTCTGTTTTTCAGGTATATATGAAAGCAAAATTGGGAAACTGCATGCAATTTAAAATCATGCTTTCTTCATTTTACACATAATAAGCATCTCTGTTCTTCCAAAACATGTTTTCTAATGACTGCCTAATAATTCTTTATATGGCAGAATGATACTCTATTACTGGGCATTTAAAACACTATGTTTTTTTAAAAAACAAATTGTTTCAATTTTAGAATAATATGTGTACATCAATACTAAATTCAAAGATACCAAGGGGCACACTGTAAAAAAAATAAAAAATAAAAAAAGCCTCTCTCATCCTTGTCATGTAGCCACTCATTTCCCTCTGTGAATGTAACCATTGTTACTGGCTTCTTGTGTGCCATTCCAGAAGAGCAACAAATATGGATACATTCTTTTATTCTTCCAAAGTGGTAGGATAATTCTGCACCTTTGTTGTTTTATTGATGATATATTGAGGAGATAGTTGCAACCAGTCTGCTATTAGCAGACATTTCCATTGTTTCCAACCTTTTGCTACTACAAACAATGATGCAATATTCTTATATAGACATACATTTTGCATGTGTTGAAGTATACCCATCAGACAAATTCCAAGAAGTGAAACTACTGGCCAAAGGTAATCTTGTTTTTTTTTAATTAAAAAGATTTTTAAAGTTTTTAGCCATGTCTCATGGCTTGCAGGATCTCAGTTTCCCGACCAGGGATCAAACTCACACCCTTGGTAGTGAAAGCCACTGGATCGCCAGGGAATGTCCAGGAATCTTTATTTAAAAATTGGGTACTACCAAATTGTTCTCCTTGGTGTTTGCATCAATTTATCTATGAAGGTGCAACATATGAAGGTGCTTGTTTCCCCACACCCCTAACAATATAAAATGTTATCATTAAAAAAGAAACTCAATCCATCTGAGTCACAAACGATGGCATGAAAATGAGGCTAAGCATTTTATCTATTTTCGAAACATCTGCTTTTCTTTCTGTGAACTATTTGCTCACTTCCTTTGCTCATTTTTCTGCTAGGCTTTGCTTTTTTTTTCTTCTTAATGTAGATTTATAGTCGTTCTGTAAAAAATAAGAAAATTACCCCTTTGCTGGCAATATGTTTTTCCCCGGATTATTTTAATTTTGGGGGGCCACACTGCAGCAGCTTGTGGGTTCATAGTCTCCCGGCCAGGGGCTGAACCTGAGCCCTAATCAGTGAAAGCACTGAGTCCTAACCACTCCCAGGGAGCTCCCTCCTGTTTACTGTCTGTATTTATTTACAGTTTTCTTCTCGATGGAGAAAATTTTAACTTTTATAATCACAACTTAAAATCTTGCTTTCTTTATTTATAAAGCATATATAATATATATACAAAATATATAAAATAAATAAAGATTTTAAGTTATACATTTTCTTTTGAGGCTCTGAATATTATAGATTACTCACAAAGTCTTCCTTCCCTAGATTTCCTTTAATTACATTTTTTTCCCCTTTAGTCATGCCTGGTGGCTTACAGGATCTTAGTTCCCCAAACAGGGATTGAACTTCTGCCCTCAGCAGTGAAAGAGCAGAGACTTAACCACTGGACCAGGGAATTCCCTCCTTTGAGTAGGGAATGGTTTTCCATAATTTCATATCAATCTTTTATCCTTCTAGAATTTTTTTCCAGATACTGCCCAATTGTCCCAGCACCAATTATTAAATACATCATCTATCTTACTGCATTCATTTTCTTAATTTTTTTTCATTTTCTTAATTTTAAAAACTAAAGTTACCCTGTGAATGCACAGTAACAGGGAATTTCTGGTCTTTCTAGACTATGAAAAGAAATCAACAAAATGACTATCAATTTTATATCTTAAAAAATATACTTGAATACATCGTGAAATTATTTGCAAGAACATAATGGTCAAATGCTTTTCCAACCTGTGAGGACATTTGCCCACTCTGAACTCCTTTAGTCTCACATGCTTCTGTATTTATCACATTAGCACCTTATTTCATGCTTTTCTATTTATGAATGGCCTGCACTCTACACTCTTAAGTTTTACTATGGTCCTCTGCTGTGCAATATAAGGCTATTCTGATGATGAACCATTATATACATGTGTATATATTTCCCCAACTGGCTAATACTATTTTACGGACACTTAGCGATGGCTTACTTTTTCTCTCCTTTGAGCACTAAGTGCACAGCCAGACACAAAGAGATGGGGCCAATCCAAACTGTGCAAACGAAATGCGGTGAGCATCTTGTCGGTGCTCGGTTTTGTATGCGTGCTTTCTTTTTTCCCTCAAGGTTCAGTGTTTTCTAGGCTGTCTTTACAAAACACCGAACCCTGCTTCTTTATCTGTGCCTGTGCACAGTGACAAAGGCTTTGGGGGTCCAGGAAAGAAAAGATGTATAAAGATAACACCTTTGGGAGCTTGGTCGTAAAATCCAGAGCTTCTGCTGGAATTTTCTCCTGAAGCTTTCAACAGCAGAACTTTGCTGTGACAGGGAGCAGCGTTCTAACAGGACTGTCAGGATTCTTCTCCTCTGAGTGTCCATCCATTTGTCAAACTGGAAAAAAAAAAAGCAAAGCAAAGCAAAAAAAAAAAAAAAAAAGCTCCAGGTTTAGTCTGACACCAGAGACGCATTATGAAAGAGATAAAGAACTGCATAGAAAGTGAGTTTAGTAACTTATTCTTAACGAATTGCATGCATTTCTTTCCCTAACAAGTACACCCCATGTTTTGCCACCTACCTGTTCTTTCTCACATGTGTGTGTGTGAGCCCAAGCAAGGCCGGTGTGGACATAGACATGCACTTGACCTCAAAACTTGGAGTTACAGAAAAATTTGGGAGCTGGTCATAGTCGTAAACTGAGAATATATACAGACTTGTAAAATGTAGATCTTTAACTTCTGATGGGGCTATATCCCAATTAATCCATCATAAGTTGAAAGTATCATAAATTAAAAATGCACATAATACACTTAACCTACCAAACATCCTAGCTTAGCCCAGTCTACCTTAACGTGCTCAGAACGCTTACATGAACCCTGATGATCCTTACTGTTGTTTAGTCACTCAATCATGTCCAGCTGTTTTGTGACCCCATGGACTGTAGCTCAGCAGGCTCCTGTGTCCATGGGATTCTCCAGGCAAGAATACTGGAGTGGGTTGCCGTGCCCTCCTCCATGGGATCTTCCTGACCTAGGAGTCAAACCTGAGTCTCCTGCATTGACAGAGGTATTCTTTATCACTGAGCCACCAGGGAAGCCCTCACATGAACCTACAGTTGGGCAAAATCATCTACCACAAAGCCTATTTTAGAAGAAAGCGTTGACTAGTTCATGTAATTTATTGACTACTACACCTGGAGAAGGGAATGGCAACCCACTGCAGTATTCTTGCCTGGAGAGTTCCATAGACAGAGGAGCCTGGTGGGCTACAGGCCATGGGGTTGCACAGAGTTGGACATGACTGACACAACTTAGCATGTATACAAGCACACTGAATGTGAAACCAGAATGGCTGTCTGGGTACTGATGGTTTTAAATGTACTTGGCCTGTACTCTTGTGACCGAGTGGCTGACTGGAAGCTGTGGCTCAGTGGCTGCCCAGAACCATAAATAAGTATCCTACTGCACATGGCTAGCCACCCCTCCCCCAAAAAACCCAAATACAAAATTTTAAATATGGTATCCACTGAACGTCTATCACTTTTGCATCACTGTAAAGCCAAAAAGTTGCTAAGCCAAAGCATCTTAAGCCCTGGACTGTCTGTACAACCTTAAGAGAAGACACCTGGGCAGTCAGTCTTCCCCCATAGTTTACATCAGCTCATTAGTGATTAAAACTCCAGGACCAGAAACAAACCTTTGCGTTCACAATTAGAGATAAGGCAACACAAGCAAATATCTCTGAGAAGGGGGAGTATATAGGGTTAAAGTCCTGTGTGTGTGTGTGTTCTCAGTCACTCACTCTTGTCTGACTCTTTGCTGAGCCCGCTAGGCTCCTCTGTCCATGGAATTTTCCAGGCAAGAATACTGGGATGAGGTGCCATTTCCTATTCCTAGGGATCTTCCCGACCCAGGGATTGAACTTGTGTCTTTTGGGTCTCCTGCATTGGCAGGTGGATTCTTTACTAAACACTAGCACCACCTGGGAAGCTCCAGTTAAAGTCTTGCTGCTGCTGCTGCTAAGTCGCTTCAGTTGTTTCCAACTCTGTGCGACCCCATAGACAGCTGCCCATCAGGCTCCCCCGTCCCTTGGATTCTCCAGGCAAGAACACTGGAGTGGGTTGCCATTTCCTTCTCCAATGCATGAAGGTGAAAAAAGAAAGTGAAGTCGCTCAGTTGTGTCTGACTCTTAGCGACCCCATGCACTGCAGCTTACCAGGCTCCTCAGCCCATGGGATTTTCCAGGCAAGAGTACTGGAGTGGGGTGCCATCGCCTTCTCCGAGTTAAAGTCCTACTAATATGTAAATGATTGATATGATTGGAAAGGAAAAGTTGATAGGAGGACCTGGAAAAAAAAAAAAAAAAGAGTGCCAGAGACAGGAAGTACATGCCAAAGCAATCTGGGGCATACCAAACAAACGCTTGGGTTACTTCACAATTTTCCCCAGTGATGACCCCAAACCAGTCCCAAGATTAGTGACTCATCAAAGATGAGAGCGTGAGAGCTGGCCAAAATCAAAAGAAAGGTTCTTATGGGAACAGCTAGCAGCAGAAGGAGCTGTTATCAGAGTCTAAACCTCTGTTTTTCTTCTTTAGTCCATTAGAGAAGAGAAAACAGGAAAGTTTGGGGCTACTTGTATTTTATACACTATTGCATTTCATCAATAGATATTCTCTAGTTAGTATAAAGTAATCAGAATTTTATAATACTTTACTTTTAATCATAAAATACATTGACCACCTAAAAAGGCATGAAAGTGAAAGTGAAGGCATTTCCAACTCTTTGCGACCCCATGGACTGTAGCCTATCAGGCGTCTCTGTCCATGGGATTTTCCAGGCAAGAGTGCTGGAGTGGATTGCCATTTCCTTCTCCAGGGGATCTTCCCGACCCAGGAATCGAACCTGGGTTTCTCACATTACAGGCAGACGCTTTTACCATCTGAGCCACCAGGGAAGCCCTTTAAAAAAAAAAAAGGCATACAAAGTAAAAATGTATTTTAAGCCTTATGACAAGTCAACTTCTTTGTAATCATAGGATCTATTTTTTTAATTAGTTGGAGTACTTCTTGATTAAAACCTTCCTTGGAAGTCCAGTGGTTAAGAATCTGCCAGTGCAGTAGACATGGGTTCCATCCCTGGTCTGGGATGATTCCACCTGCTGCAAGGCAAGTAAGCCTAAGAGCCACAACTCTTGAGCCCACATGCCACAGCCCCTGAAGCACAAGCACCCTAGAGCCTGTGCTCTGCAACCAGAGAAGCCACTGCAGTAGGAAGACTGCGTCCTGCAAGTAGGGAGGAGTGGTCCCATGCTCACGACAACTAGGGAAAGCCTGCACACAGCAACGAAGATGCAGCTCAACCATAAACAAATAAATAAAAAGAATCTGCCTTCCAATGCAAGGGACTAGGGTTGATAACCTGCTCGGGGAACTAAGAGCCCACATGCCACAACTGGAGAAAGCCTGTGTTGCAACAAAGACCCAGTGCAGCCAAACCAAAGATTTTTAAATAAAACAAAAACTATTCACTGTTACCAGATCTTTTCAGCGCTCATCAATCTCACTTTGGACACTATCATTCAAGGGGGAGGGGGGACTCTCAAATGAAAAAAAAAGAAAAAAAAAAACATCAGAAACCTTAATTTACAAATAAGTAATAAAATGTATTCATGTATGAATGTTCCCAGATTTCCTCTCCGCCTGTTTCTGCACAGTCCATATTTCTAACTAACATAATATGAGACTTCTTTCCTTTGGGGATGGGTTATTAGAATGATAGAGAAGCCAGACCAGAGTGGTGAGGGCCAGGGGAAGGACCAGCCCACGATGCTGCAGTGATCTCTAAAACAAGGAGCCAGTGGGGGGCATATGGAGACAGGAGAGCTGCAGGGTTTTGGCATGTAGGCAGTCTGTGGAGGTTCAGACTGTAACTGCCTTTCCAGCAGTTATACAGTGTGAGAGAACTGGGGAATGAAGAGAGGGGATCTGGTAAGTAGTGTTATGAGTTCTGAATTGGATCCCCTGTGATTTTTCTTTGAGAGACAACATGAAAATTGGTATTCATCTTTAAAATTACTTTGGGCAGTGCTACGTGCTACTCTGTAGAAACTGAGCTATGTGGGGACCCAGGATGATGAGGGAAGAAATGTTTATGGGATATAATTATCACTACAGTAAATCAGAAATAACCCCAAATGCCTCACAATAGTGAATCAGCTCAGCAACATGATAAGAGAAAATACGGCATTAAGGATGCATGGGGGCTTTGGGAGTGAGGCCATTCAGAGTCACATTGATTGAATAATTATATCGAAATTTAGAGTTACTGGGAAGATTAAAGAAATGAAAATATGTATAAAATTCCTAAAAGAGTGTATGACTCATTGTACTCATGGTAGCTAATTTTATAAATGGTGGTCCCCAAACTTTTTGGCACCAGGGATCAGTTTCATAGAAGAGAATTTTTCCATGGACGGGGGGAACAGGCAGGTAGGGATGGCTTCGGGGTGATTCAAGCGCATTGCATTTTATTGTAGTTCAGTCACTCAGTCATTCTGACTCTGCACCTCCATGGGCTGCAGCATGCCAGACTTCCCTGTCCTTCGCCATCTGCTGGAGCTGGCTCACACTCACCTCCATTGGGTCAGTGATGTTTTCCTACCCTCTGGTCCTCTGTCGTCCCCTTCTCCTCCTGCCTTTAATCTTTCCCAGCATCAGTCTTTTCTAATGAGTCAGCTCTTCACATCTGGTGGCCCAAGTATGGAGTTTCAGCTTCAGCATCAGTCCTTCCAATGAATAATCAGGACTGACTTCCTTTAGGATTGACTGGTTTGATCTCCTTGCAGTTCAAGGGACTCTCAAGAGTCTTCTCCAACACCACAGTTCAAAAGCATCCATTCTTCATCACTCAGCCTTCTTTATGGTTCAACTCTCGCATCCATACATGACTCCTGGAAAAACTACAGCATTACATTTATTGTGCACTTTATTTCTAATGTGATGCCACTGCTGATCTGATGAGAGGTACCAATGGGTCTGTGGCCCAGAGGTTGGGGACCCCTGTTAGAAAATATCATAGTGATGTTAAAAATAATAAGCATGAGGGGTAAATCACTAGATATACAATAATTAAATTACAAAGCATAAAGTTACCATGTTTGTACATTAACAAGGACAGGAAGCACATTTGCAAGGATTGAGGTCAGCTCAATTATTGTCATGGATGCCCAAAAGAAGAGAACAGGCTCAGATTGAAGAACAGTGATTTAGAATTAATATAAAAGAACATTAGGATTATAAAGCGCTGAAGAAATCTATAAAAGAAAACATTCAAACCTTTTCCTCTAGAGATTAAAAAGATAATTACATTGGTTTCTCATCTATTTCCCTGATTATAACAGTCAAAGATAATTTATATTTGGCTTTGATAGGTGTTCTTGCCTTGGGGGATTCTCCTTTCTAATTGTGTTTATTTAGTCTAATAGAAAACGAATTTGCATTCCTTGAATTTCTACCAGTTGAAGGTGGGTAGATGACTGAGAAGAATGCTTAACAGCTGGGGGAAATCCCCTTGGAATTTAAAAGGTGCTGGGAATAATCCAAAAAGTAGATAATCCATGGAAGAATTAACTCTACATGAATTTGGTAATCGCCCAGTATCTTTCTCTTTTTTAAAAAAATTTCTAAATTGAAGCATTGTTATTTTACAATCTTTTAGGTATCTAGCATATTGATTTATATATGTATACACACACACACACACACATATTCTGTTTTAGATTCTTTTCCGCTGTAGGTTATAATAAGATATTGGATATAGTTCCTTCTGCTATACAGTAGGTTCCTGGGTTTTTTTTTTTTTTTTCAAATGTATTATATATATATATATATATATATATATATATATATATATATATATATATATATATATAGTAGTATATATATCTGTCCCATATCACTTGCTTCAGCTCTTCAAGAAAAAAGAGCCATACCATCACAGCCAGGGATCTAATGTGTGAGGTAGGGGAGCAGCTAAGACCGTTTTCTTATCCTAGTACCATGTATGATACCTCATTTTACAGTTAGTTCCTTTTTAATATTAATATCATATAATTAGTATACGACATTGTGCTACATTATTTTATGCTATACTATCTTATATGACCATCACTGGTGACTCAGTGGAAAAGAATACGTCTGCCAAGCAGGAGACAGGGGGTCAATCCCTGGGTCAGGAAGATCCCTTGAAGAAGGAAATGGCAACTGGCTCCAGTATTCTTGCTTGGGAAATCACATGGACAGAGGAGCCTGGTGGGTTTACAGTCCACGGGGTCGCAAAAGATTCAGACACGACTTAGTTACTAAACAGCAACAATACTATCTTATATCATATCATAATTATATTTTATAGTTACTTTTAATACCTTTCGAGATTTCTTGACAATAGGATTGTGAAAATCCCATTTTCAGAGTAGTTGTTACAAGGATTCTTGCTGCACTTTCAAGATGTGAGGACCATTGCTAGGGCATCAGTGCCACTCATCACACACCAAATGGCAAGGAAAGGAAAGTTCTCAGGCAGTGAGGTCAAGATGAAGGAAGAGGCTGTTTTTTTTGGTTTTTTTTTTTTTTGCTTTTTGGTTATATTATCCTGGGCTTCACTGGTGGCTCAGCTTGTAAAGAATCTGTCTGCAATGCAGGAGACCTGGGTTTGATCCCTGGGTTGGGAAGATCCCCTGGAGAAGGAAATGGTAACCCACTCCAATATTCTTGCTTGGAAAATCCCATGGACAGAGAAACTTGGCGGGCTACAGTTCATGGGGTCGCAAAAGAGTCAGTCACGACTGAGCATGCACACATGGCTAAATATAAAATACCTTTTGGATTGTCTATCATTGAATAGGTTTCACATTGCATCTTGCCCTTTACTATCCAGATTGTTTTTAAAAGTGACTTTACTTCTAATATGAGATTGAGCTTTAAAGCCAATACTTGACTCATACAATGAAAATCCCAAGTAATGCTAAGTTTAAAAATCAGTATCCCTGGGCTTCCCTGGTGGCTCAGTGGTAAAGAATCTACCTGCCAACGCAGGTAACATGGGTTTGATCCCTGATCTGGGAAGATCCTATATGCAGCGGAGCAACTAAGCCCGTGTGCCACAACTACTGAGCCTGTGTTGATCCCATGCACCACAACTTAAACGAGAAGGCTCTACAGCCCAGTCTCTGCAACAAGAGAAGCCCTGGCAATGAGAAGCTTGTACACCACAACTATAGAAAAGCCTGTACAGCGAGGAAGACTCAGCACAACCATAAATAAAGGGAAATTAAAAACAAACAAACAAAAAAACCCTGTATGCTTACTTACTTCTCTCCTTTCTTTTTTTTTTTATTGAAAATGCATTCCTTATGCTATCAATCTGTTATGTTGTTCATAAAACACACAGACAAATAAAGCCTAAACCTAAACTGGAGAGAGAAAACTGAATAAAAATAAACTGGAAATATCCCCTTCAAACTTAATTCCTGTGGCTTTCATGGAGGTGTAAAGATTACCATATAATCTAGTGAATTTATGGAATAAGTCTGTTGTTGGGCAAAAGAGAAAAACCAGTGAGTACCATCTATTCATTTAGAAAATATTTATTAAATGCCTTATAGCATCAAGCAATGTACAACAAGGAGCATGGTAAAACCATGCCTGACCCTATAGTTTGGTTGATTGGAGTAGAGAGATAATTAGTGATCTTTGCAAATATCAGTGACCTTTGAAATATAGGCTTCTATTAGTTATGGTAAAAGAAAAGAATTAACAAGATCTTTTTCAAAGTTTGAAGACCTTGAATTTTATCTAGGGTGATATTAAAAATGTTGAACAACTGGCAATGCTATCAACCAATCAAAATCAGCAGAGGCTGCTCAGCCATACCAATGAATTCTGCCTGAACATTAGCCCTGGTTATATTAATTTAGGGATTTACATTCATAGTAAGTAGAATGAAAATGCAAATATAGTCATTTTAAATATGTCCCTTTTTATTTTATCTATTTGCTTTTTTTATAAGTCTCTTTTTTAAGTTGTTGGTAACAAAGTTAGTTTAAAAACACAAATACAATATGAGAAAAACTTAGCTAGATTTTAAATTTCGGGTATTTCTCATTTTGCCATTTTTAGTGAATTTATTTTATAAAATTTTATTATTATTTTGAATAGATATTACCTTCACATGATTAAAAACATTCACATGATTAAAAATTCAAAAGACACAAAAGGCTCTCCAGGTAAGAGTCTCTTCCACCCTTTAGACAGTTTTCCTGTCTGAAGGAAATCAATATTGCCCCTTTTCTTGTAAAAGTAAAAGTAAAGTGAAGTCGATCAGTCATGTCCAACTCTTTGCGACCCCACGATTGTAACCTGCCAGGCTCCTCTGTCCATGGGGTTTTCCAGGCAAGAATACTGGAATGGGTTGCCATTTCTTTCTCCAGAGAATATGTAAAGTCTTCCAGAAACATTGTGTACATCACTTTTTTTTCCTTCTTTAGGTTAGTAAATATCTTTAGACTGGAGCTTGTAGACCAGCACAGAAAAGAAGTGGTGACTAAATCAGACAAACAAGAACAGTAAGATACAGAGCTTTATGATGGATTGAATGTTTATGTCACCCCTAATTCCGAAATTGAAACCCTAACCCTGTGGTAATGACCCAGGGAGGTAGGTGGGGCCTTTGAGAGGATTAGGTCATGAGGGAGAGCATTCGCATATGGGATTGCGAGCATCCATGCTCAATCGCTCAGTTGTGTCTGACTCTTTGCCACCCCATGGATTGTAGCCCACCAGGCTTCTCTGTTGATGGGATTTCCCAGGCAAGAATACTGGAGTGGGTTGCCACTTCCTATTCCAGGGGATCTTCCTGACCCAGACAGCAAACCAGAGTTTCCTGATTGGCAGGCGGATTCTTTACCACTGAGCCACCAGGGAAGCCCTCATGAATGGGTTTAGTGTCCTTTATTAAAGAGACTACAGAGTGACCTTTAGCCCTTTTGTCATGTGAAGACACATGGAGAGTCTCTGAGCCAGAAAGCAGGTTCCCAGCAGACATCGAGTCTGCTAGCACTTTGATCTTGGACTTTCCGGCCTCTAGAACTATGAGAAATAAGTTTTCTGCTGTTTAAAAGCCCCCGCCCCCACCAGTGTTCTGTAATAGCACCTGGAATGGACTAAGACATACCGAAAAATGAATCTCAGTAACTCACAGGGTAGGATATTCTGTCTACTGCTATATTCTGGGGCAAAGATGCTCCGTTAAAAGGAAAGAAGGCTTTGACTGTATGCTTTAAAGATGGACTATTTCAAGTTCATTATATACATCTAGAGTTAAAGAAATCAAAGCATAATTTTTTAAAAGGGATCCTGATTTGTTTTTTTAAATTAAGGTACAATTCATACACCACACCACCCAGCATTTTCATATATTCACAAGGCTGTAAAGCCAGCACTACTGTCTAATTTCAGAACCTTTTCATTACCCCCCAAAATGAAGTCCATACCCATTACAGTCAGTCACTCCTCCCCTGCTCCCTGGCCCCTAGAAACCACTCATCTATTTTCTGTCTGTATGGATTTGTCTATTTTGAATATTTCATATAAATGGAATCATATGCTAGATGGCTTCAGTGTCTGGTTTCTTTCACTCAGCATACTATGTTCAAAGTTTATGTTGTAGCGTATATCAGTACTTCATTCTTTTTTCTTGCCCATGCTTTTTAAAATTTAACCATTTTTAAGTGTACAGTTCAGTGACATGATGCATACTCACACTGTTGTGCAACATCCCCACCATCCGTCTGCAGAACTGTTTTTAAAACTCAAGCTGAAACTCTACCAGTTAAGTAACATCCCTATTTCTTCGTAACCTGTATTTTACTTTCTTTCTCTGTGAATTTGCCTATTCTAAGAACTTCATAAAAGTGGAGTCAAACAATATTGGTCCTTTTGTGTCTGGTTTATTTCACGTAGCACAATATCTTCAAAGTTCACTCATGAGTAGCTTGAAACAGAACTGCCTTCATTTTCAGGCTGAACACTGTTCCATTGTTTGGCTAGACCCCATTTTGTTTATCCATTTCTCACCAAATGGACGTTTGGGTGTTTACATTTTTGACAATTATGAATAATGCCACTGTGAACATTAGTGTACACATTTTTGTATGACCATGTTTCCAGTTCTCTTGGGTGGAAGAGACTCTCAGTGAGAACTATAGAGGAATTTGATGAGTAATACACATTAGCCAGAGATGGATAAAGTCCCCTCATACAAACATTTGAGTTTCGAACTTTCAAAGATGCGAATGTGTGTTTGCATGTCCAATCACATTAGTTCATGCGTCTGGCGTGCATGGTCATGTGTGTCCATCCACTACAGGTGGCTGTGCTTTTGTGTACTTTACAGTACAGTAGAGCAGTTTTTAAATTTCAAGCCCAGGATGTCTGGAAGCAAGCTTACAAACAGCGGAGTGTAGCCAGTTGTGTTAGTTGGGTACCGAGGCTGACTGTGTTGGATTTACGATCAAATTGGACCTATGAATTCGCTTTTGGAACAGAACTCATTCATACAGAGTGGACTTACTGTACTTTGATCATGGACAATGGTCACTGAGACCGTGTTTCCTTTGAGGAAGTGTGAAAGTAACTTAGATATGGATATATAGATTTATATACATTCCTTTGTTAATGTTCTTTTTCATTATGGTTTATTCCAGGATACTAGATATAGTTCCCTGTGCTATACAGTAGGACCTTGTTGCTTAGCCATTCTAAATGTAATAGCTTGCATCTACCAACCCCAAACTCCTGGTCTGTCCTGCTCCCTCCTCTCCTCCCACTTGGCAACCACAGGTCTGATCTCTACGTCTGTGAGTCTGTTTCTGTTTTGAGGGCAGGTTCATTGGTGCCACAGTTTAGATTCCACATATAAGTGATATTCATATGGTGTTTGTCTTTCTCTTTCTGACTTAGAATCAAGTATACTTTAAATAGTTACCCATTTTCCAAGCATAGCTCTTCTTGCTTCAAATACTTACAATTAAAAAAAAAAAAGATGGAATGATTTCATATTTTGTGGTTCAAAATACCCATTAAAAAGACATCATTAGGACTTCCCTGATGGTCCAGTGGTTAAATATCTGCCTGCCAATGCAGGGGACATTGGCTCAACACTTTGTGCCAAAAGATTCCACATGCCTAGGTGCAACTGAGCACAAGCGCTACAGGAACTGAAGCCTGCATGCCCTAGAGCCCTGCTCCCCAACAAGAGAAGCCACCATAATGAGAAGCCTGCTCACTGCAGCCAGAGAGTGGCCCCTGCCTGCCAAAACTAAAGAAAGCCCATGCACAGCAATGAAAACCCAGCACAGTCAAAAATAAAATAAATGAATTTTAAAAAGACATCATTAAAGGATCAATCACGAAATATTGCCAGTCTTTTCCATTTTATCAACTGAGTATAAAGAGACAGATTTTGTACCTGAAAGGGTAACTTTATTTATAACTTGGGCAAACTTTCCTTTTTCTCAGTTTCTCCATGTGAGACAATTCATCTTAGAGAATAAATAATTTTTTAAAGGCAAGAAATAGGAAAAGAATGGAACTATAAAGTGAAATCATTTTTGGAATATGAAAGGCGATGACAAAACTGACAAAGGAAAAATAGGAAAACGGACAACCTCCCTCCAAATATTTCAGCATGACTAGTATTAGAACTTGTGAAATTTATGAGTGAGTAGCTCTGTTTTTTATTTTTATTTCATGAGTTCACATACCAGTGGGTGTACATTACATATATGTTTGCATATGTGCACCTCTGGGCTTATAGCTCAGTGTTTAACTGTATAGGTTTGTTGTTATATACCATTGAGGACAGAAACTATGTCTTATTCACCTTGACTTCTCCACTGCAGAGTGCTCTATGTGGCATATTACAAGTGCTCAAGCTTGCTGGAAGGAATGAATATGCTTGTGACAAATGAATATCCTTTGGATGTATGGCTACCATGTGAGTGTATTTACATATTAGTGGAGAGGTGTTTTCCTGAGCTTCAGTCACTTGTGTATCTATCTGAATGGGTGAGGAAGGGACAACTCGAATGAGGAGGTTTGGCAGAGGAGGGCAAGCTGGAGCCAGGAAGCAAGAGACAGCAGGTAACAGGCATGACTGAAGCAAGAGACCGCAGGTAACAGGCGTGACTGTCTCTCTGGCACCCACCCTGCGCTCTGTGGGCTTTCAAAATCGGGCTCCATGTTTTCCCTTCCTCCTGGCACTTTCTAAATTCTCTTGCACTATTCCTATTTAGAAACTAGCTCAGGGCTATTTCTTCCCTTTTGTGGAGGAGGATGAGGAGCTGGTTTCATGCTTCCAACAGATCTGTTTTCCTTTCTTTTTTTAGACTCTCAAATTCTGCTTTCAAAGGGCAGGCAAAATGGAGACTGAAATAATTGATTCAACAACAACCTCAAGGCCGTAAAATGCCATCTTTGCTACTAACCACGGAATATCATATATCACAAGTTGACACTTTTTATACTTTAGAGAAGAAGAAAAAGAATACCATTTTCTCCTCCCTCCTAATTAACTGCCCCTTGGGCTACTAGGACCCTCAAATAACAGTGACAGATGATCTCAGAATTTCTAGATAATAGAAATAGTAGAGGGGATTTCCTGGGTGGTCCAGTGGTTAAGATTCTGTGTTTCTGCTGCAGAAAGCAAGGGTTCAATCCCTGGTTGGGCGATTAAGGTCCCACAGGCCAATGAAGTGGTCAAAACAAGCAAACAAAGAAAAGGAAAATAGAAGAGAGCCTATAAAATAAAATTTAAAAACCTATAGAATTTTTAGAAGACTGAAAAATCAGGATTCAGGGCTTTCATGGTGGTCCAGGGGTTAAGAATCTGCCTGCGAATGCAGAACATACAGGTTCCATTTCTGGTCGGGGAGATTCCACATGCCTCGGGGCAGCTAAGCCAGTGATCCACAACTATTGATCCTGCACGGCCTAGAGTCCATGTACTGCAGCTAGAGAGTAGCCTCCACTCGCTGCAACTAGAGAAAGCCCTCGTGCACCAATGAAGACTCAGTGCAGCCAAGAAAAAATAAAGAATAACAAAAAAAAAAAAAAGAGAAAAATCAGGATTCACACATTTCCTGAACCCTTCGCTTGTGTCTAACAAAGTCCTATCAAGCATCTAATTCCCCTCCTAAGTCTCGGGCACCAGCAATTTTCTGGCACACACTGGTCTCACTCTTCTCAACTCCTCCTCCACTTGCAGCCCATGCTCCACCTGCCCTTTCTAGGATTCGCTATTGCCCGCCAGATGATTCTGTTCATTTTCTCTTCCCAGGTAGATTACACTTACTTTCCCTTATGTGATCCACAGGTTCCAGGGGAAGCTCTCAACAAAACACCTGCTGACTGAACAACAACAGGAAATTCAGATGTTATAGAATTTTAGGGCTAAAAGGAATCTTAGGATCTTTTGGTTCACTTTTTCTGTTTTAGAGAGGATAAGCAGAGGCCCAAAGGGTTATCTTTATAGATTATAAAGAAAATCATTGGTTCCAGACTGTATGTTCAGCTGAACAATATACTTGGTTCCTCACTAAAAAGCCATGTGGTGCAAGCGTGCTTCAGATCAGATCAGCTCAGTCACTCAGTCGTGTCTGACTCTTTGTGACCCCATGAATCGCAGCACGCCAGGCCTCCCTGTCCATCACCAACTCCCGGAGATCACTGAAACTCACGTCCATCGAGTCAGTGATGCCATCCAGCCATCTCATCCTCTGTCATCCCCTTCTCCTCTTGCCCCCAATCCCTCTCAGCATCAGAGTCCTTTCCAATGAGTCAATTTTTCGCATGAGGTGGCCAAAGTACTGGAGTTTCAGCTTTAGCATCATTCCTTCCAAAGAAATCCCAGGGCTGATCTCCTTCAGAATGGACTGGTTGGATCTCCTTGCAGTCCAAGAGATTCTCAAGAGCCTTCTCCAACACCACAGTTCAAAAGCATCAATTCTTCGGCGCTCAGCCTTTTTCACAGTCCAACTCTCACATCCATACATTACCACAGGAAAAACCGTAGCCTTGACTAGACGAACCTTTGTTTGCAAAGTAATGTCTCTGCTTTTGAATATGCTATCTAGGTTGGTCATAACTTTCCTTCCAAGGAGTAAGCGTCTTTTAAATTCATGGCTGCAGTCACCATCTGTAGTGATTTTAGAGCCCAGAAAAATAAAGTCTGGCACTGTTTCCACTGTTTCCCCATCTATTTCCCATGAAGTGATGGGACTGAATGCCATGATCTTCATTTTCTGAATGCTGTGCTTTAAGCCAACTTTTTCACTCTCCTCTTTCACTTTCATCAAGAGGCTTTTGAGTTCCTCTTCACTTTCTGCCAAAAGGGTGGTGTCATCTGCATATCTGAGGTTATTGATATTTCTCCTGGCAATCTTGATTCCAGCTTGTGTTTCTTCCAGTCCAGCATTTCTCATGATGTACTCTGCACATAAGTTAAATAAACAGGGTGACAATATACAGCCTTGACGAACTCCTTTTCCTATTTGGAACCAGTCTGTTGTTCCATGTCCAGTTCTAACTGTTGCTTCCTGGCCTTCATACAAATTTCTCAAGAGGCAGATCAGGTGGTCTGGTATTCCCATCTCTTGTGCTCCGTTATGTCCAAGTCTTGGAGACCCCATGGACTGTAGCCTGCCAGGCTCCTCTGTCCATGGGATTTCCCAGGCAAGAATACTGGACTGGGTTGCCATTTCCCACTCTCGGGGAGTCTCCCTGACCCAGGGATCAAACCCACATCTCTTGCATGTCCTGCATTGACAGGCAGATTCTTTATCACTAACACCTAGGAAACCCTGCTAGAACCATGTCTTTCTATTCTGACCCCCAACCTTGATCTTCCTTATTCAGACCTCAATCCCTATATTCTCAATGAATTGCTGCCCATGGTTTGACCTGACAGTGGGAAAAAATAACAATTAGGTCCCAGGATGACAACCTCCTTTCAAAAGGAGGTTGGGAGGACCATCGTGGTGTCCAATGACAACAGAAGGCATCAGAAAGAAAGGGGCACCGACTTGAAGGGGTGTGGAGAGTCAGCAAGAAAGTGGCAGGGAGACTTCCCTGGTGGTCTAGTAGCTAAGACTCCAAACTCCCTATGTAGGGGCCCGAGTTCCATCTCTGGTCAGGGAACTAGATTCCACTTGCTGCAACTAAAAAGATTCCACACGCCGCATCTAGAGATCCTGCATGCCATCATGAAGACCCAGTGCAGTCAAACAAATAAATTAAATAAATATTTAAATAAATAAATAATAAATAAAGTCAGTCATTGATAATAAAATCAAATAAAGAGGGTAGGAGATAGGGTCTTTAGAGGGCCAATGACCAAGTCTAAGCAGAGTCCAAGCAAATCCAGCTCTTCACCAAAAGGCAATTAGAGTCAGGTGGGAACTGATAGGCATGAGGGGCAGAAAGAGAAACACTAGACAAACTCAGATCTGGTTCTGACTCTACCCTTGACAAGAAGTATAATTTGGAACAAATTATTTAACTGTCAGGCCCTCAGGCAGACTCAGAATCTTACAGTCTCTGGTTGGGAGCAAGTCTTCATTCCAAGGCTTTGCAATCAGATTTTTGATCTTAAAAAGCTGGAAGAGGGTTGGAAGGATAAATTGGGAGTTTGGGATTAACATATACAAACTGTTATATATAAAATAAATAACCAACAAGGACCTACTTATAGTACATACACTACTCAATATTGTGTAATCACCCATAAGGGAAAGAATCTGAAAAAGAATAGATATGTATAATTGAATCCCTTTGCTGTACACTTGAAACTAACACAACATTGTAAATCAGCCATACTTCAATTAAAATAAAAAAAGAGCCCAGAAATAGTATCACTTCAAGTGGAAAACATTAGAGAGAATCATCTTTCCTTGTAGAATGTTGCAGTTGGTTTACATCACAGTTTACTCACATCACAGTTTATTCAGAGCCTGCTGTTAAGTCAAAATCCCATGGTTGTTATTTTAGTCTGTTGACACTGTGGTTGCATATTTCACCATGTGACATCATTACCATCTAGGCATCAGACATTTTGGGGCTCCTAAATTATGACCGATGGATGGTGGTTAGGTGCTTTTTCTCAGAACACCCTTTTAACTACATGTGTACTGTACTACATGTTACTGTACTACATGTGTGAACCATATTAAAAAAAAAAAAGAAATGTTCATCACTTTCAATTAAAACACTAGATGGAAAAAAAAAAACCTACACCAGACAGCAAAGAAATACATACTTATAAAACATTCCTCCTCTCAACGTTACACAAGTCCTGAATTATCTTGTAATCTGAGGATGCTATAATTTTGGCATCTACATTTGAATTCAATCTCTCTGCTTAAAGCCTCTTGTGAAGTTAAACTCCTATGAGGTTTATTTTAGACTGAGACAGTTTCATATTTTTCATTTTACTACAGAATAGAAAAAAGGCAAAATTAAAACAAAAACCAGGGACTTCCCTAGTGGTACAGTGTTTAAGACTCCACACTTGCAATGCAGGGTGCCTGGGTTCTATCCCTGGCCAGCAAACTAAAATCCCATATGCTGTGCAGTGTGGCCAAAACAAAAAAAGAGGACCTCAAAATTACGCTGATCACTGGCAAATGCCCTGTTGTAGAAGTGTAGAAAAGCCCTTGAAGGTATCGTATGGACACGGTGTGCCCAGCTGTAAATTTAGGTATCTATTTTTAACCCCTTTCACAGTGTCAGAATGTTAGACCTGGAAGGGGCCTTTGAGGTCATCTGATCCAAGCCACTCAATTTCCAAAGGCAGGTAGTAAAGATCAGAGGCATAAGAGACTCACTGAAGCCAAGCAGGAGATTATTTAGTATAGCTGATCTGGAACCTGTGTTTTTCAATTCTCAGCATTACTGTTCTTTGCTCGCTTTTACTTATATCTGTTTTTAAAATTATTAAATATCATTGCACTGTATACAGTAAAAAACAAAAACTCTCTCTTCCAACAGACTTCCCTCCCACTCTTCCATGTTGTCCAACATTTTAGGGGAAACCACTATTGATAGCTGGGCTTCTCTGGTGGCTCAACCAGTAAAGAACCCACCTGCCAATGCAGGAGACATAAAGAGACGTGGGTTTAATCCCTGGGATGGGAAGATTCCCTGGAGGAGGGCATGGCAACCCACTCTAATATTCTTGCCTGGAAAATTCCACGGACAGAGGAGCCTGGAGGCCTAGAGTCTGTGGAGTTGCAAAGAGTCAGACAAGACTGAGCACATGTGCACACACTATTATCAGTTTGCTGTATACATATGCAAATTCCATGTGTGTGTCTAAGTACTGATACATTCATTCACATACATATGGGTATATACACGGGCCAAGATTTTTTTAATTTGTATTATATTTAATTTTTATTGAATTATAATTGACATACAATATGATGTTAGTTTCAGGTGTACAACATAGTGATTTGACAGTTTTTTTATTTTAATTGTTTTTTTATTGAAGGATTTTGCTTGACAGAATTTTGTTGTTTTCTATCAAACCTCAACATGAATCAGCCATAGGTATGCATATATCCCCTCCCTTTTGAACCTCCCTCCCTCTGTCTCGGAGAAGGCGATGGCACCCCACTCCAGTACTCTTGCCTGGAGAATCCCATGGACGGAGGAGCCTGGTAGGCTGCAGTCCATGGGGTCGTGAAGAGTCGAACATGACTGAGCAACTTCACTTTCATGCATTGGAGAAGGAAATGGCAACCCACTCCAGTGTTCTTGCCTGGAGAATCCCAGGGACAGGGGAGCCTGTCGGGCTGCCGTCTACGGGGTCGCACAGAGTCGGACACGACTGAAGTGACTTGGCAGCCCCTCTCTCTCCCCAACCCACCCCTCTAGGTAGATACAGTTCCCCTGTGTGAGTTTCCTGAGCCATGCAGCAAAGTCCCATTGCCTATCTATTTTACATATGGCAGGCTAAGATTTTTGAAAATAGTTTTACTCCAAACTAGGACCTAACTAAACCAAACTAAAAATGGCAGGGGGGTGATAAAATGGGAGTTCTGAACAACAAAATAAATATCATTTCTAATAGAAATTGTTATTTCTCTTATCATTGCTCATCTAGAAATAATCATGAAATTTTTAAACATTTTTATTTATTTGACTGCACTGGGTCTTAGTTGTGCCATGTGGGTTCTTTAGCTGCAGCATGCAAACTCTTGCGGCGTGTGGGATCTAGTTTCCTGAACACAGATGGAACCCAGCCCCCTGCATTGGGAGCACAGACTCTGAGCCACTGGGCCACCAGGGAATTCCCTAGAAATTCTCATAAAATTTGACAAAAGCTATTCAGGCTTCCCAGGTGGAGCCAGTGTTAAAGAACTCACCTGCTGGGACTTCCCTGGTGGTCCAGGGGCTAAGACTCCATGCTCCCAATGCAGGGGGCCTGGGCTTGATTTCTGGTCAGGGAACCAGATCCCACATGCTTCAACTAAGGGTTCACATGCTTCAACAAAATTGCAACCAAATAAATTAAAAAAAGAAAACTCACTTGCTAATGCAGGTGATATAAAGGACACTGGGTTCGATCCGTGGGTCATGAAGATCCCTTGGAGGAGGTCATGGCAACCTACTCCAGTATTCTTGCCTGGAGAATCCCACAGACAGAGGAGCCTGGCCAGCTATAGTCCATGGGGTCTCCAAGAGTCGGACATGACTCAGTGACTAACACACATGAAGGGGTCCTCAGTGCTATGCACGGTGGGTAGGGTGGAATTTAATCTTTGGAGCAGTCTGTTATCGCTTTTGCTTCATAGGATTAGTTTGGTATTTTAGAAAGATCATTCTGGGACCAGAATAGAGGATGGATTAGAGACAGTGAAACCAGCTGAGGGGTTACTGCAATGTGCCAGGCAAAGGGGGGTGAGTGTGTGAACTGAGAATGTGGAGCTGGATGTGCACAAGTCAAAGGAGAAAAGGGGTCTGGATGAAGAGACCTCGGAGGAAGACTCACAGAACCTGAAAACCAGTTGGATATGGAGGTGAAGGGGAGCTGGTAGACACTCCTCCTTCTCATCTCCTAAATCTTTAAAAAATGTTTATTAATTTATTTGGCTGTGCTGGGTCTTAGTTGCAGCACACAAGGTCTTTAGTTGCAGTATGTGGGACTGAATTTCCTGGCCAGTGATAGAACCTGGGCCCCAGCCCTGGGAGCAAAGAGTCTTAGCCACTGGACCACCGGGGAGGTCCCTAAGATCTTTCTTTCTAAGCAGGAACTTTGTCTCTCTTGCCAACTCTGGCCATGTAACTGGGGCTCAATTAAAGTTTTCCTTATTTTTGTTCTAAATGTATTTCAGTTTTTTTCAATTAAAATTTTTGAAGAAATCCTTCATTTTTTTTATCCCCTATACAATCCTAAGCAATTCCTTTTCATGTTTTGATTACCAAAATTTTAATGCTTTTTTTCCCTTCAAAGTATGATTTCAACTAAGACAATAGTTCTTATTACTCACCCGGTCATTCAAAGCTGATGGTTTAGGGGTGTCCAGGTACTCATCTTTGTCTGCATTTTGGGACCATTTGTGTTTTTTGGAGGTGCAAATGCCATCATGAATACTGGATATTCTTCTGTAAGAAAAACTATATCTTCAGAAGAAATGAATCATACAATCTTCAGAATACTAAAAATGCTAACACCATATAATCTTTTTCAGTACACTGGGACAGGGACTAGGGGGAGAGTGACATTTACTGGGAGTATTTTATATGTCAGGCACTTAACAGGTTTGCTCAATTAAACCCATAACAATATGGTAAGGTGGTGGGTTTTAGCTTATTTTACAGATGAAGAAAATGAGGCTCACTTTGCTTTGCCCTGAGTTATACAGACAGTAGGTGGTGAAACAGAGAATCAGACCCAGGTCTGTTTAACTCTGTTTGATTTTCATTGGACCAAGCGGAAAAAATCAGAATCACTCTTAGCTAAGAACATACCATATTGGTCAGAAAGAAGTATTTATAAAATCACTGTGCAATCTGATCTACTCCATTTTGTCCCTTGTGACCTCCTTCTTCCTCTGTTAACTTTCTGACATCTAGCTAACAAGGGCTCTAGCTTGCTACCATATTTAAGAAGTAGAATAGTACAATGGACAAGGCCAAGAATTTATATATGGACAGATTTGGGTTTATTGAGAAAAATACACTGGGGAAAATACACAGTACACCCAGTACTGTATATGTCTGCCTTCATTTTTGTGGCCTCACGGCATGTGGGATCTCAGTTCTCCCACCGGAGATGAACTCACATCCCTTGTATTGGAAATGTTGAGTCTTAACCATGACTGCTGTTGTTCAGTCACTAAGTTGTGTCAACTCTTTGCAACCCCATGGACTGAAGTACACCAGGCTTCCTGTCCTTCACTATCTCCAAGTTTGCTCAGACTCATGTCCATTGAGTTGGTGATGCCATCCAACCATCTCATCCTCTCTTGCCTCCCTTCTCCTCCTGCCTTCATCTTTCCCAGCATCAGGGTCTTTTCCAAGGAGTCGGCTCTTTGCATCAGGTGGCCAAAGTTTTGGAGCTTCAGCTGCAGCATCAGTCCTCCCAAGGAATATTCAGGGTGATTTCCTTTAGGATTGACTCATTGATTCTCCTTGCTGTCCAAGGGAGTCTCAAAGGTCTTCTCCAGTACCACAATTAAAAAGCATCGATTCTTCAACGCTCAACCTTCTTTATGATCCAATTCTAACCATTGGACAGCCAGGGAAGTCCCTGTGTATGTCTTCATTGGATTAAAGCACTCTAATTTCTATGAGGGATTACTTTTCCCTCAGTGTTTAGGGTCTGCTGGGTTGGTAATCAAGGTGGCCTCCCCTTGCCCAGTCATAAGACTAAGCTAGGCCAGGTAACTGATGCTGGCTTATCCTTGCTTTACAGCCAAGGTGATCATTCAAAGTACCATAGATGCTCTGAGTAGACTGTTAAGCTGTTCTTAGACTCTTCTTGGAGGGGCTTCCTTGGTGGTGCTAGTGGTAAAGAATCCTCCCTGCCAATTCTGGAGACATAAGAGATGCAGGTTTGATCCCTGGGCCAGGAAGATCCGCTGGAGGAGGCCATGGCAGCCCACTCCAGTATTCTCGCCTGGAGAATCCCTTGGACAGAGGACCCTGGTGGGCTATGGTCCCCAGGGTCACAAAGAATCAGACACACTGAAGCAACTTAGCATGCATGCATGTCCTTTCTTATCCATTTTGTGAGCCACCTGATAGCCTTCAATAAATTTCACCTATATTAGCTAGAAGACCCTTCTTGTAGGGGAATCCCTGGTTGGCTCAGATGGTAAGGAATCTGCCTGCAGTGCGGGAGACCTGGATTCGATCCCTGGGTTGGGAAGAGTCCTTGGAGGAGGGCATGGTAACCCACTCCAGCATTCTTGGCTGGAGAATCCCATGGATGGAGGAGCCTGGCGGGTGACAAAGAGTTGGAAACAACTGAGGGACTAAGCACACAGCACACACACATTAGCTAGAATCTATTTCTGTTGTTTGCAACCAAAACTTTTTACATGACACAGTTGGATCCTGGCTCTAAAACTTACTAGCTTTGAAACTTTTGCAAGTAGTCACTCAGTCATGTCCGACTAACCCTATGGACTGCAGCATGCCAGGCTTCCCTGTCCTTTCCCATCTCCCAGAGGTTACTCAAACTCATGTCCATTGAGTCAGTTTATGCCATCTAACCATCTCGTCCTCTGGCATCCCCTTCTCCTCCTGCCTTCAATCTTTCCCAGCATCAGGGTCTTTCTAATGTGTGGGCTCTTCGCATCGAGTGGCCAAAGAACTGGAGCTTCAGCTTCAGCATCAGTCCTTCCAATGAATATTCAGAACTGATCTCCTTTAGGATTGACTTGGACAGGTACACACTGCTATACTTAAAATGGATAACCAACAGGGACCCATGATATAGCACAAGGACTGTGCTCAATGGCAGCCTGGCTGGGGGAGAATGGATACATGTATAATGTATGGGTGAGACCCTTCATTGTTCATGTGGAACTACCACAACACTGTTAATTGGTTTACTCCAGCACAAAA
>NW_020868023.1:0-41268 GCF_003369695.1 Bos indicus x Bos taurus
CTATCATACACTGATTATGCACTGATCACGAAGCTCATCATACATGCACTGATCACGTGACTGTGCACGAACTGATCACGTACACTGTTCATGTACTGTTTTATGACCATGTGGCTATCATGCACTGATCACGTGGCTGATTCATACACTGATCACGTGACTGGGCATGGACTGAACACGTGACTGCACATACACTGATCCCGTAATTGTAGGCAATGATCACGTGGCTATCATGCACTGATCACGTGGCTGATCATGCACTGCTCATGTGACTGAGCATGCACTGATCAAATCACGTAGCTATCATGCATTGATTCCTTGTCTATCATGAACTGAACATGGCTGATCATACAATGATCACGTGACTGCAAATGCACTGATCACGTGGCGGATAATACAGTGATCACGTGGCTATCATGCACTGATCTCGTGACTGATCATGAACTGGTCACGTGGATATTATGCACTGATCACTGGCTCATCATACCCTGATAACGTGACTGATCATGCACTGATCACGTGCGTGATCATGCACTGATCACATGCCTGATCATGCACTTATCATGTGACTGATCATGCACTGATCTCGTGACTGATCATGCACTTATCACGAAGCTGATCATGTACTGATCACGTGACTGTGCATGCACTGATCACGTGGCTGATCATGCAATGATCACATGGCTGATCATGCACTGATCACGAAAATGATCATACACTGATCACGTGACTGTGCATGCACTGATCACATGGCTGATCATGCACTGATCACGTGGCTGATCATGCAATGATCACTTGGCTGATCACGCACTGATCACGAAGCTCATCATACACTGATCACGTGACTGCGCATGCACTGATCACATGGCTGATCATGCACTGATCACGTGTCTATCATACACTGATGACGTGACTGCAATGACATGAACTGATCACGTACACGATCGCGTCATGCCTTTACATGTGGCTATCATGCACTTATCACGTGGCTGATCATACACTGATCACGTGACTGGGCATACACTAACCACGTGACTGCACATGCACTGATCACGTAATTGTAGGCAATGATCACGTGGATATCATGCACTGATCGTGGCTGATCATGCACTGCACATGTGACTGATAATGCACTGATCACGTAGCTATCATGCATTGATCCCTTGTGATCATGCACTGAACACATGGCTGATCATACAATGATCACGTGACTGCACATGCACTGATCACGTACACGTTCATGCACTGTTTAACTGGCTATCATGCACTGATCACGTGGCTGATCATATCCAAAGAGCTGAGTAGGCACGAATCACGTGACTAATTATGCACTGATTTCATAGCTGTAAAGCACTGATCACATGACTGTGCATGCCATGATCACAGGTGACTGTGCATGCACCGATCAGGAACATGGCTGATATGCACTGATCACGTGTCTCATCATGCACTGATCACAAAGCTGATCATACACTGATCAGGTGACTGGCATGCACTGACATGTGCTGATCATGCACTGATCACGTGGCTGATCATGCACTGATCACGAAGCTGATCATACACTGATCACGTGACTGTGCATGCACTGATCACATGGCTGATCATGCACTGATCACGTGTCTGATCATTCATGCACTGATCATGACGTGACGTGCGTATACACTGATCACGTACCCGTTCATGACTGTGTACGTGGCTATCATGCACTGATCACGTGGCTGATGCATGCTGTTGATCAAGTGACTAATTATGCACTGATTGCGTAGCTGTAAGGCACTGATGATCACATGGCTGATCATGCACTGATCACGTGTCTATCATGCACTGGTCACGAAGCTGATCATACACTGATCACGTGCCTGTTCATGCACTGATCACGTGGCTGATCATACACTGATCATGTGGCTGATCATGCACTGATCACGTGGCTGTATCATTCACTCATCACGTGGCTGATCATGCACTGATCACGTGGCTGATCATGCACTAATCACGTGGCTAATCATACATTGATAACATAACTAATCATGCACTGATCCCTTGGCAATCTTGCACTGATCACGTGACTGATCATGCACTGATCTGGTGGCTACCATGCATTGATCCCGTGGTTGATCGTACACTGATCACGTGACTGATCATGCACTAGTCACGTGGCTGATCATACATTCAACACGTGACTGATCATGCACTGATCACCTGGCTATCCTGCACTGATAACGTAGCTGATCATGCACTGATCACGTGATTGATCATGCACTGAAGACGTGACTGATCATGCACTGATCACGTGGCTATCATGCACTGATCAAGTGGCTGATCATACTCTGCTCCCGAAACTGATCATGCACTGATCACGTGGCTGATCAGAAACTGATCACGTGACTGAGCATACAGTGATAAGTGTCTGAATATTGCTGATCATGTTATTGATCATGCGGTGATCACTTGGGTATCATGCACTGATCACCTGACTCCCATGCACTGATCATGTAACTGTAGGCAATGATCACATGGCTATCATGCAGTGATCACGTGGCTGATCATGCACTGATCACGTGACTGCACGTGCACTGATGACGTGGCTGATCATACAGTGATCACGTGACTGATCATGCACGATCATGTGGCTGATCATGCACTAATCACGTTGCTGATCATGGACTGGTCAGGTGGCTATCATGCACTGATTATGGGGCTGATCATTCACTGATCACATGGCAATAATGCACTGATCACCTGTCTTATCAAACACTGATCACTTGACTGATCATGCACTGATCACGTGCCTGATCATGCACTGATCACGTGGCTGATCATGCACTGATCACGAAGCTGATCATACACTGATCACGAGACTGCATGCACTGATCATTTGGATGATCATGCACTGATCAAGGGGCTGATTATGCACTGATCACGTGGCTGATCATACAATGTTCACGTGACTGATAATGCACTGATCACGTGCCTGATCATGCACTGATTACGTGGCTGAGCATGCACTGATCACGAAGCTGATCATACACTGATCACGCGACTGTGCATGCACTGAAAACGTGGGTGATCATGCATTCATCACGTGGCTGATCATGCACTGATCACATGGCTGATAATACACTGTTCATGTGCCTGATCATGCACTAAATATGTTGCGGATAATGCAATGATCGTGTGGCTGATCATACACTGATCACGTGGCTGATCATATTCTGATCACGTGGCTGATCAGGCACTGAATAATCATGTACTGTTCACGTGGCTATCATGCACTGATCACGTGACTGATCATGCACTGATCACGTGGATATCATGCACTGCTCATGTGACTGAGCATGCACTGATCACTTAGCTATCATGCATTGATCACTTGGCTATCATGCACTGAACACGTGGCTGATCATACACTGATCACGTGACTGCATATGCACTGATCACGTGGCTGATCATACAGTGATCAAGTGGCTGATCATGCACTGATTACTTGGCTGATAATGCACAGATCTCGTAAGTATCATGCACTGATCACATGGCTATCATGCACTGATCCCATGGCTGATCATGCACTGATCACCTGACTGATCATGCACAGTCGTGGCTATCATGCACTGATCACGTGGCTGATCATACACTGATCACGTGACTGATCATGCACTCTTCACGTGCCTGATCATGCACTGATCACGTGGCTGATTATGCACTGATCACGAAGCTCATCATACACTGATCACGTGACTGTGCATGCACTGATCACGTGGCTTATGATGCACTGATCACGTGGCTGATCATGCATTGATCACGTGCCTGATCATACACTGATCACGTGGCTGATCATGCACTAATCACGTTGTGGATCATGCAGTGATCACGTGGCTGAAAATACAGTGATCACGTGGCTGATCATGGACTGATCACGTGCGTGACCATGAACTGCTCACGTGGCTGATCATGCACTGATCATGAAGCTGATCATACACTGATCACGTGACTGTCCATGTACTGGTCATGTTGCTGATATTGCCCTGATCATGGGGCTGATCATACACTGATCACGTGGCTGATAATGCACTAATCACGTTGCTTATCATGCTCTGCTCAGGTGGCTATCATGCACTGATCACGTGGCTGATCATGCACTGATCACGTGTCTCATCGTACACTTATCACGTGGCTGATCATGCACTAATCACGTTGCTTAACATGCACTGATCAGTTTGCTATCATGCACTGATCACGTGGCTGAACATACACTGATCATGGGACTGCGCATGCACTGATCACGTGATTGATCATGCACTGATCACGTGGCTATCATGCAATGATCACGTGTCTAGCATGCACTGAACACGTGGCTGATCATACACTGCTCACGTGACTGCACATGCACTAATCACGTGACTGCACATGCACTGATCACGTAATTGTATGCAATGATCACGTGGCTATCATGTACTGATCACGTGGCTAATCATGCACTGCTCATGTGACAGAGCATGCACTGATCACGTAGCTATCATGCATTGATCACTGGTCTATCATGTACTGATCACGTGACTGCACATGCAGTGATCACGTAATTGTAGGCAATGATCACGTGGCTATCATGCACTGCTCATGTGACTGAGCATGCACTGATTACGTAGCTATCATGCATTGATCACTTGACTATCATGCACTGAACACGTGGCTGATCATACACTGATCACGTGACTGCACATGCACTGATCACGTGACTGATCATACAGTGATCACGTGGCTGATCATGCACTGATTACGTCGCTGATCATGCACTGATCTCATATCTATCATGCACTGATCACATGGCTATCATGCACTGATCACGTGGCTGATCATACACTGATCACGTGACTGACCATGCACTGATCACGAGTCTGATTATGCACTGATCACTTGGCTGATCATGCACTGATCACAAAGCTGATCATACACTGATCACGTGACTGTGCATGCACTGATCACGTGGCTGATCATGCACTGATCACGTGGCTGTTCATGCAATGATAATCTGGCTATCATACACTGATTATGTGTCTGATCATGCACTCTTCACTGGCCTTATCATGCACTGATCATGTGGCTGATCATGCAATGATCACGAAGCTGATCATACACTGATCACGTGACTGTGCCTGCACTGACCATGTGGTTGATCATGCACTGATCACGTGGGAGAGCATGAACTGATCACGTGGCTGATCATACACTGATCACGTGACTGATCATGCACTAATCACTTTGCGTATTATGCAATGATCACGTGGCTGATCATACGCTGATCACGTGGCTGTTCATGCACTGATCACGTGGCTGAAATACACTGATCAAATTACTGATGATGCATTGATCACGTGCCTGATCATGCACTGATCACGAAGCTGGTCATACACTGATCACGTGGCTGATCATACACTGATCACGTGACTGATCATGCACTAATCACGTTGCGGATTATGCAATGATCACGTGGCTGTTCATGCACTGTTCACGTGGCTGAAATACACTGAACAAATTACTGATAATGCACTGATCACGTGCCTGTTCATGCACTGTTCACGAAGCTGATCATACACTGATCACGTGGCTGATCATACACTGATCACATGACTGTGCATGCACTGATCACGTGGCTGATCATGCACTGATCATTTGGCTGATAATGCACTGATCACGTGGCTGATCATGCACTTATCACGTGGCTGATCATACACTGATCACGTGGCTGATCATGCACTGATTACGTGGCTTATCATACACTGATCACATGACTTATCATGCACTGATCAGGTGCCTGATCATGCACTAATCACGTACCTGATCATGCACTGATCATTTGGCTGATCATACACTGATCCCGTGACTGGGCATGCACTGATCACTTGACTGATCATTCACTGATCACCTGGCTATAATGCACTGATCATGTGTCTATAATGCACTAATCACGTGACTGCGCATGAACTGATCACTTACCTGTTCATGCACTGATTACGTGGCTATCATGCACTGATCATGTGGCTGATCATGCAATGATCACGAAGCTGATCATACACTGATCGCGTGACTGTGCCTGCACTGATCATGTGGTTTATCATGCACTGATCACGTGGGAGATCATGAACTGATCACGTGGCTGATCATACACTGATCACGTGACTGATCATGCACTAATCACGTTGCGGATTATGCAATGATCACGTAGCTGTTCATGCACTGATTACGTGGCTGAAATACACTGATCAAATTACTGATAATGCACTGATCACGTGCCTGATCATGCACTGATCACGAAGCTGATCATACACTGATCACGTGGCTGATCATACACTGATCACATGACTGTGCATGCACTCATCACGTGGCTGATCATGCACTGATCACGTTGCTTATCATGCACTGATCAGGTTTCTATCATGCACTGATGATGTGCCTCAGGAGGCAATATCCAAAGAGCTGAGTAGGCACGAATCACGCAATCAGCAGGCAATAATCTTGGTTCTCAGCTGTGATGAATCATGCTGCTCAGCTGGCAGTCATCAAGCAACTGAATAGTCAGGAATCAGACGGCTCAGCTGGCAATTGTCAAGCAGATGAGCAGGCAGGAACCACGCAGCTAAGATGACAACTGTCAAGCAGTTCTGCAGACAGGAATCACGAAGCTCAGTAGTCCCTGGTCATGTGACTCAGCAGGCACTGTTCACGTGGCTAATCATACACTGATCACGTGACTGATCATGAACTGATCATGTGCCTGATCATGCATTGAGCACGTGGCTGATCATGCACTTATCACGAAGCTGAGCATACACTGATCACGTGACGGTGCATGCACTGATAACATGGCTGCTCATGCACTGATCACGTGGCTGATCATTCACTGATCACGTGACTGATCATGACTGATCACGTGCCTGATCATACACTGATCACGTGACTGATCATGCAATGATAACGTGGCTATCATGCACTGATCACGAGGCTGATCATGCAGTGATCTGTTGGCTATCATGCGCGGATTACGTGCCTATCATGCACTGGTCACGTGGATGATCATACACTGATCACGAGGCTGATCATACACGGATGACGTGAATGATCATGCACTGATCAAGTGGCTATCATGCACTGATCACGTGGCTAGCATGCTCTGATCAAGTGAATGATCAGGCACTGAGCAGGTGGCTATCATACACTATCACATGACTGCTCTTGCACTGATCACGTGGATGATCATACACTGATCATGTGAATGATCAAGTACTGATCACTTGGCTATGATTCCCTGATCACATGGCTGCTATCATACACTTATCACGGGATTGATCATGCACTGATCACGTGACTGCTCATGCAATGATCACGTGGATGATAATACACTGACACGTGCCTGATCATGCACTGATCACGTAGCTATCATGCATTGATCACTTGGCTATCATGCACTGGTCACGTGGCTGATAATACAGTGATCACGTGGCTATCATGCACTAATCACGTTGCTGATCATGCACTGGTCAGGTGTCTATCATGCACTGATTACGTGGCTGATTATGCACTGATCACGTAGCTATCATGCACTGATCACATGGCTATCATGAACTGATACCGTGGCTGATCATGCACTGATCACGTGACTGATCATGCACTAATCACCTGGCTATCATGCACTAATCACGTTGCTGATCATGCACTGATCACGTGTCTATCATACACTGAACACGTGGCTAATCATACACTGATCACGTGACTGGGCATGGACTAACCACGTGACTGCACATGCACTGATCACGTAATTGTAGGCAATGATCACGTGGCTATCATGCACTGATCACGTGGCTGATCATGCACTGCTCATGTGACTGAGCATGCACTGATCACGTAGCTATCATGCGTTGATCCCTTGACTATCATGAACTGAACACATGGCTGATCATACAATGATCACGTGACTGAAAATGCACTGATCACGTGGCTGATAATACAGTGATCACGTGGCTATCATGCACTGATCTCGTGACTGATCATGAACTGGTCACGTGGATATTATGCACTGATCCCGTGGCTGATCATACCCTGATAATGTGACTGATCATGCACTGATCACGTGCGTGATCATGCACTGATCACATGCCTGATCATGCACTTATCACGTGACTGATCATGCACTGATCTCGTGACTGATCATGCACTGATCATGTGGCTGATCATGCACCGATCACGAAGCTGATCATACACTGATCACGTGACTGTGCATGCACTGATCACGTGGCTGATCATGCACTGATCACGTGGCTGATCATGCACTGATCACGAAGATGATCATACACTGATCACGTGACTGTGCATGCACTGATCACATGGCTGATCATGCACTGATCACGTGGCTGATCATGCACTGATCACGAAGCTCATCATACACTGATCACGTGACTGTGCATGCACTGATCACATGGCTGATCATGCACTGATCACGTGTCTATCATGCACTGATGACGTGACTGCGCATGAACTGATCACGTACACGTTCATGCACTGTTTACGTGGCTATCATGCACTGATCACGTGGCTGATCATGCACTGATCACGAAGCTGATCATACACTGATCACGAGACTGCATGCACTGATCATTTGGATGATCATGCACTGATCAAGGGGCTGATTATGCACTGATCACGTGGCTGATCATACAATGTTCACGTGACTGATAATGCACTGATCACGTGCCTGATCATGCACTGATTACGTGGCTGAGCATGCACTGATCACGAAGCTGATCATACACTGATCACGCGACTGTGCATGCACTGAAAACGTGGGTGATCATGCATTCATCACGTGGCTGATCATGCACTGATCACATGGCTGATAACACACTGTTCATGTGCCTGATCATGCACTAAATATGTTGCGGATAATGCAATGATCGTGTGGCTGATCATACACTGATCACGTGGCTGATCATATTCTGATCACGTGGCTGATCAGGCACTGAATAATCATGTACTGTTCACGTGGCTATCATGCACTGATTACGTGACTGATCATGCACTGATCACGTGGATATCATGCACTGCTCATGTGACTGAGCATGCACTGATCACTTAGCTATCATGCATTGATCACTTGGCTATCATGCACTGAACACGTGGCTGATCATACACTGATCACGTGACTGCATATGCACTGATCACGTGGCTGATCATACAGTGATCAAGTGGCTGATCATGCACTGATTACTTGGCTGATAATGCACAGATCTCGTAAGTATCATGCACTGATCACATGGCTATCATGCACTGATCCCGTGGCTGATCATGCACTGATCACCTGACTGATCATGCACAGTCGTGGCTATCATGCACTGATCACGTGGCTGATCATACACTGATCATGTGACTGATCATGCACTCTTCACGTGCCTGATCATGCACTGATCACGTGGCTGATTAGGCACTGATCACGAAGCTCATCATACACTGATCACGTGACTGTGCATGCACTGATCACGTGGCTTATGATGCACTGATCACGTGGCTGATCATGCATTGATCACGTGCCTGATCATACACTGATCACGTGGCTGATCATGCAGTGATCACGTGGCTGAAAATACAGTGATCACGTGGCTGATCATGGACTGATCACGTGCGTGACCATGAACTGCTCACGTGGCTGATCATGCACTGATCATGAAGCTGATCATACACTGATCACGTGACTGTCCATGTACTGGTCATGTTGCTGATATTGCCCTGATCATGGGGCTGATCATACACTGATCACGTGGCTGATAATGCACTAATCACGTTGCTTATCATGCTCTGCTCAGGTGGCTATCATGCACTGATCACGTGGCTGATCATGCACTGATCACGTGTCTCATCGTACACTTATCACGTGGCTGATCATGCACTAATCACGTTGCTTAACATGCACTGATCAGTTTGCTATCATGCACTGATCACGTGGCTGAACATACACTGATCATGGGACTGCGCATGCACTGATCACGTGATTGATCATGCACTGATCACGTGGCTATCATGCAATGATCACGTGTCTAGCATGCACTGAACACGTGGCTGATCATACACTGCTCACGTGACTGCACATGCACTAATCACGTGACTGCACATGCACTGATCACGTAATTGTATGCAATGATCACGTGGCTATCATGTACTGATCACGTGGCTAATCATGCACTGCTCATGTGACAGAGCATGCACTGATCACGTAGCTATCATGCATTGATCACTGGTCTATCATGTACTGATCACGTGACTGCACATGCAGTGATCACGTAATTGTAGGCAATGATCACGTGGCTATCATGCACTGCTCATGTGACTGAGCATGCACTGATTACGTAGCTATCATGCATTGATCACTTGACTATCATGCACTGAACACGTGGCTGATCATACACTGATCACGTGACTGCACATGCACTGATCACGTGACTGATCATACAGTGATCACGTGGCTGATCATGCACTGATTACGTCGCTGATCATGCACTGATCTCATATCTATCATGCACTGATCACATGGCTATCATGCACTGATCACGTGGCTGATCATACACTGATCACGTGACTGACCATGCACTGATCACGAGTCTGATTATGCACTGATCACTTGGCTGATCATGCACTGATCACAAAGCTGATCATACACTGATCACGTGACTGTGCATGCACTGATCACGTGGCTGATCATGCACTGATCACGTGGCTGTTCATGCAATGATAATCTGGCTATCATACACTGATTATGTGTCTGATCATGCACTCTTCACTGGCCTTATCATGCACTGATCATGTGGCTGATCATGCAATGATCACGAAGCTGATCATACACTGATCACGTGACTGTGCCTGCACTGACCATGTGGTTGATCATGCACTGATCACGTGGGAGAGCATGAACTGATCACGTGGCTGATCATACACTGATCACGTGACTGATCATGCACTAATCACTTTGCGTATTATGCAATGATCACGTGGCTGATCATACGCTGATCACGTGGCTGTTCATGCACTGATCACGTGGCTGAAATACACTGATCAAATTACTGATGATGCATTGATCACGTGCCTGATCATGCACTGATCACGAAGCTGGTCATACACTGATCACGTGGCTGATCATACACTGATCACGTGACTGATCATGCACTAATCACGTTGCGGATTATGCAATGATCACGTGGCTGTTCATGCACTGTTCACGTGGCTGAAATACACTGAACAAATTACTGATAATGCACTGATCACGTGCCTGTTCATGCACTGTTCACGAAGCTGATCATACACTGATCACGTGGCTGATCATACACTGATCACATGACTGTGCATGCACTGATCACGTGGCTGATCATGCACTGATCATTTGGCTGATAATGCACTGATCACGTGGCTGATCATGCACTTATCACGTGGCTGATCATACACTGATCACGTGGCTGATCATGCACTGATTACGTGGCTTATCATACACTGATCACATGACTTATCATGCACTGATCAGGTGCCTGATCATGCACTAATCACGTACCTGATCATGCACTGATCATTTGGCTGATCATACACTGATCCCGTGACTGGGCATGCACTGATCACTTGACTGATCATTCACTGATCACCTGGCTATAATGCACTGATCATGTGTCTATAATGCACTAATCACGTGACTGCGCATGAACTGATCACTTACCTGTTCATGCACTGATTACGTGGCTATCATGCACTGATCATGTGGCTGATCATGCAATGATCACGAAGCTGATCATACACTGATCGCGTGACTGTGCCTGCACTGATCATGTGGTTTATCATGCACTGATCACGTGGGAGATCATGAACTGATCACGTGGCTGATCATACACTGATCACGTGACTGATCATGCACTAATCACGTTGCGGATTATGCAATGATCACGTAGCTGTTCATGCACTGATTACGTGGCTGAAATACACTGATCAAATTACTGATAATGCACTGATCACGTGCCTGATCATGCACTGATCACGAAGCTGATCATACACTGATCACGTGGCTGATCATACACTGATCACATGACTGTGCATGCACTCATCACGTGGCTGATCATGCACTGATCACGTTGCTTATCATGCACTGATCAGGTTTCTATCATGCACTGATGATGTGCCTCAGGAGGCAATATCCAAAGAGCTGAGTAGGCACGAATCACGCAATCAGCAGGCAATAATCTTGGTTCTCAGCTGTGATGAATCATGCTGCTCAGCTGGCAGTCATCAAGCAACTGAATAGTCAGGAATCAGACGGCTCAGCTGGCAATTGTCAAGCAGATGAGCAGGCAGGAACCACGCAGCTAAGATGACAACTGTCAAGCAGTTCTGCAGACAGGAATCACGAAGCTCAGTAGTCCCTGGTCATGTGACTCAGCAGGCACTGTTCACGTGGCTAATCATACACTGATCACGTGACTGATCATGAACTGATCATGTGCCTGATCATGCATTGAGCACGTGGCTGATCATGCACTTATCACGAAGCTGAGCATACACTGATCACGTGACGGTGCATGCACTGATAACATGGCTGCTCATGCACTGATCACGTGGCTGATCATTCACTGATCACGTGACTGATCATGACTGATCACGTGCCTGATCATACACTGATCACGTGACTGATCATGCAATGATAACGTGGCTATCATGCACTGATCACGAGGCTGATCATGCAGTGATCTGTTGGCTATCATGCGCGGATTACGTGCCTATCATGCACTGGTCACGTGGATGATCATACACTGATCACGAGGCTGATCATACACGGATGACGTGAATGATCATGCACTGATCAAGTGGCTATCATGCACTGATCACGTGGCTAGCATGCTCTGATCAAGTGAATGATCAGGCACTGAGCAGGTGGCTATCATACACTATCACATGACTGCTCTTGCACTGATCACGTGGATGATCATACACTGATCATGTGAATGATCAAGTACTGATCACTTGGCTATGATTCCCTGATCACATGGCTGCTATCATACACTTATCACGGGATTGATCATGCACTGATCACGTGACTGCTCATGCAATGATCACGTGGATGATAATACACTGACACGTGCCTGATCATGCACTGATCACGTAGCTATCATGCATTGATCACTTGGCTATCATGCACTGGTCACGTGGCTGATAATACAGTGATCACGTGGCTATCATGCACTAATCACGTTGCTGATCATGCACTGGTCAGGTGTCTATCATGAACTGATACCGTGGCTGATCATGCACTGATCACGTGACTGATCATGCACTAATCACCTGGCTATCATGCACTAATCACGTTGCTGATCATGCACTGATCACGTGTCTATCATACACTGAACACGTGGCTAATCATACACTGATCACGTGACTGGGCATGGACTAACCACGTGACTGCACATGCACTGATCACGTAATTGTAGGCAATGATCACGTGGCTATCATGCACTGATCACGTGGCTGATCATGCACTGCTCATGTGACTGAGCATGCACTGATCACGTAGCTATCATGCGTTGATCCCTTGACTATCATGAACTGAACACATGGCTGATCATACAATGATCACGTGACTGAAAATGCACTGATCACGTGGCTGATAATACAGTGATCACGTGGCTATCATGCACTGATCTCGTGACTGATCATGAACTGGTCACGTGGATATTATGCACTGATCCCGTGGCTGATCATACCCTGATAATGTGACTGATCATGCACTGATCACGTGCGTGATCATGCACTGATCACATGCCTGATCATGCACTTATCACGTGACTGATCATGCACTGATCTCGTGACTGATCATGCACTGATCATGTGGCTGATCATGCACCGATCACGAAGCTGATCATACACTGATCACGTGACTGTGCATGCACTGATCACGTGGCTGATCATGCAATGATCACGTGGCTGATCATGCACTGATCACGAAGATGATCATACACTGATCACGTGACTGTGCATGCACTGATCACATGGCTGATCATGCACTGATCACGTGGCTGATCATGCACTGATCACGAAGCTCATCATACACTGATCACGTGACTGTGCATGCACTGATCACATGGCTGATCATGCACTGATCACGTGTCTATCATGCACTGATGACGTGACTGCGCATGAACTGATCACGTACACGTTCATGCACTGTTTACGTGGCTATCATGCACTGATCACGTGGCTGATCATGCACTGATCACGAAGCTGATCATACACTGATCACGAGACTGCATGCACTGATCATTTGGATGATCATGCACTGATCAAGGGGCTGATTATGCACTGATCACGTGGCTGATCATACAATGTTCACGTGACTGATAATGCACTGATCACGTGCCTGATCATGCACTGATTACGTGGCTGAGCATGCACTGATCACGAAGCTGATCATACACTGATCACGCGACTGTGCATGCACTGAAAACGTGGGTGATCATGCATTCATCACGTGGCTGATCATGCACTGATCACATGGCTGATAACACACTGTTCATGTGCCTGATCATGCACTAAATATGTTGCGGATAATGCAATGATCGTGTGGCTGATCATACACTGATCACGTGGCTGATCATATTCTGATCACGTGGCTGATCAGGCACTGAATAATCATGTACTGTTCACGTGGCTATCATGCACTGATTACGTGACTGATCATGCACTGATCACGTGGATATCATGCACTGCTCATGTGACTGAGCATGCACTGATCACTTAGCTATCATGCATTGATCACTTGGCTATCATGCACTGAACACGTGGCTGATCATACACTGATCACGTGACTGCATATGCACTGATCACGTGGCTGATCATACAGTGATCAAGTGGCTGATCATGCACTGATTACTTGGCTGATAATGCACAGATCTCGTAAGTATCATGCACTGATCACATGGCTATCATGCACTGATCCCGTGGCTGATCATGCACTGATCACCTGACTGATCATGCACAGTCGTGGCTATCATGCACTGATCACGTGGCTGATCATACACTGATCATGTGACTGATCATGCACTCTTCACGTGCCTGATCATGCACTGATCACGTGGCTGATTAGGCACTGATCACGAAGCTCATCATACACTGATCACGTGACTGTGCATGCACTGATCACGTGGCTTATGATGCACTGATCACGTGGCTGATCATGCATTGATCACGTGCCTGATCATACACTGATCACGTGGCTGATCATGCAGTGATCACGTGGCTGAAAATACAGTGATCACGTGGCTGATCATGGACTGATCACGTGCGTGACCATGAACTGCTCACGTGGCTGATCATGCACTGATCATGAAGCTGATCATACACTGATCACGTGACTGTCCATGTACTGGTCATGTTGCTGATATTGCCCTGATCATGGGGCTGATCATACACTGATCACGTGGCTGATAATGCACTAATCACGTTGCTTATCATGCTCTGCTCAGGTGGCTATCATGCACTGATCACGTGGCTGATCATGCACTGATCACGTGTCTCATCGTACACTGATCACGTGGCTGATCATGCACTAATCACGTTGCTTAACATGCACTGATCAGTTTGCTATCATGCACTGATCACGTGGCTGAACATACACTGATCATGGGACTGCGCATGCACTGATCACGTGATTGATCATGCACTGATCACGTGGCTATCATGCAATGATCACGTGTCTAGCATGCACTGAACACGTGGCTGATCATACACTGCTCACGTGACTGCACATGCACTAATCACGTGACTGCACATGCACTGATCACGTAATTGTATGCAATGATCACGTGGCTATCATGTACTGATCACGTGGCTAATCATGCACTGCTCATGTGACAGAGCATGCACTGATCACGTAGCTATCATGCATTGATCACTGGTCTATCATGTACTGATCACGTGACTGCACATGCAGTGATCACGTAATTGTAGGCAATGATCACGTGGCTATCATGCACTGCTCATGTGACTGAGCATGCACTGATTACGTAGCTATCATGCATTGATCACTTGACTATCATGCACTGAACACGTGGCTGATCATACACTGATCACGTGACTGCACATGCACTGATCACGTGACTGATCATACAGTGATCACGTGGCTGATCATGCACTGATTACGTCGCTGATCATGCACTGATCTCATATCTATCATGCACTGATCACATGGCTATCATGCACTGATCACGTGGCTGATCATACACTGATCACGTGACTGACCATGCACTGATCACGAGTCTGATTATGCACTGATCACTTGGCTGATCATGCACTGATCACAAAGCTGATCATACACTGATCACGTGACTGTGCATGCACTGATCACGTGGCTGATCATGCACTGATCACGTGGCTGTTCATGCAATGATAATCTGGCTATCATACACTGATTATGTGTCTGATCATGCACTCTTCACTGGCCTTATCATGCACTGATCATGTGGCTGATCATGCAATGATCACGAAGCTGATCATACACTGATCACGTGACTGTGCCTGCACTGACCATGTGGTTGATCATGCACTGATCACGTGGGAGAGCATGAACTGATCACGTGGCTGATCATACACTGATCACGTGACTGATCATGCACTAATCACTTTGCGTATTATGCAATGATCACGTGGCTGATCATACGCTGATCACGTGGCTGTTCATGCACTGATCACGTGGCTGAAATACACTGATCAAATTACTGATGATGCATTGATCACGTGCCTGATCATGCACTGATCACGAAGCTGGTCATACACTGATCACGTGGCTGATCATACACTGATCACGTGACTGATCATGCACTAATCACGTTGCGGATTATGCAATGATCACGTGGCTGTTCATGCACTGTTCACGTGGCTGAAATACACTGAACAAATTACTGATAATGCACTGATCACGTGCCTGTTCATGCACTGTTCACGAAGCTGATCATACACTGATCACGTGGCTGATCATACACTGATCACATGACTGTGCATGCACTGATCACGTGGCTGATCATGCACTGATCATTTGGCTGATAATGCACTGATCACGTGGCTGATCATGCACTTATCACGTGGCTGATCATACACTGATCACGTGGCTGATCATGCACTGATTACGTGGCTTATCATACACTGATCACATGACTTATCATGCACTGATCAGGTGCCTGATCATGCACTAATCACGTACCTGATCATGCACTGATCATTTGGCTGATCATACACTGATCCCGTGACTGGGCATGCACTGATCACTTGACTGATCATTCACTGATCACCTGGCTATAATGCACTGATCATGTGTCTATAATGCACTAATCACGTGACTGCGCATGAACTGATCACTTACCTGTTCATGCACTGATTACGTGGCTATCATGCACTGATCATGTGGCTGATCATGCAATGATCACGAAGCTGATCATACACTGATCGCGTGACTGTGCCTGCACTGATCATGTGGTTTATCATGCACTGATCACGTGGGAGATCATGAACTGATCACGTGGCTGATCATACACTGATCACGTGACTGATCATGCACTAATCACGTTGCGGATTATGCAATGATCACGTAGCTGTTCATGCACTGATTACGTGGCTGAAATACACTGATCAAATTACTGATAATGCACTGATCACGTGCCTGATCATGCACTGATCACGAAGCTGATCATACACTGATCACGTGGCTGATCATACACTGATCACATGACTGTGCATGCACTCATCACGTGGCTGATCATGCACTGATCACGTTGCTTATCATGCACTGATCAGGTTTCTATCATGCACTGATGATGTGCCTCAGGAGGCAATATCCAAAGAGCTGAGTAGGCACGAATCACGCAATCAGCAGGCAATAATCTTGGTTCTCAGCTGTGATGAATCATGCTGCTCAGCTGGCAGTCATCAAGCAACTGAATAGTCAGGAATCAGACGGCTCAGCTGGCAATTGTCAAGCAGATGAGCAGGCAGGAACCACGCAGCTAAGATGACAACTGTCAAGCAGTTCTGCAGACAGGAATCACGAAGCTCAGTAGTCCCTGGTCATGTGACTCAGCAGGCACTGTTCACGTGGCTAATCATACACTGATCACGTGACTGATCATGAACTGATCATGTGCCTGATCATGCATTGAGCACGTGGCTGATCATGCACTTATCACGAAGCTGAGCATACACTGATCACGTGACGGTGCATGCACTGATAACATGGCTGCTCATGCACTGATCACGTGGCTGATCATTCACTGATCACGTGACTGATCATGACTGATCACGTGCCTGATCATACACTGATCACGTGACTGATCATGCAATGATAACGTGGCTATCATGCACTGATCACGAGGCTGATCATGCAGTGATCTGTTGGCTATCATGCGCGGATTACGTGCCTATCATGCACTGGTCACGTGGATGATCATACACTGATCACGAGGCTGATCATACACGGATGACGTGAATGATCATGCACTGATCAAGTGGCTATCATGCACTGATCACGTGGCTAGCATGCTCTGATCAAGTGAATGATCAGGCACTGAGCAGGTGGCTATCATACACTATCACATGACTGCTCTTGCACTGATCACGTGGATGATCATACACTGATCATGTGAATGATCAAGTACTGATCACTTGGCTATGATTCCCTGATCACATGGCTGCTATCATACACTTATCACGGGATTGATCATGCACTGATCACGTGACTGCTCATGCAATGATCACGTGGATGATAATACACTGACACGTGCCTGATCATGCACTGATCACGTAGCTATCATGCATTGATCACTTGGCTATCATGCACTGGTCACGTGGCTGATAATACAGTGATCACGTGGCTATCATGCACTAATCACGTTGCTGATCATGCACTGGTCAGGTGTCTATCATGCACTGATTACGTGGCTGATTATGCACTGATCACGTAGCTATCATGCACTGATCACATGGCTATCATGAACTGATACCGTGGCTGATCATGCACTGATCACGTGACTGATCATGCACTAATCACCTGGCTATCATGCACTAATCACGTTGCTGATCATGCACTGATCACGTGTCTATCATACACTGAACACGTGGCTAATCATACACTGATCACGTGACTGGGCATGGACTAACCACGTGACTGCACATGCACTGATCACGTAATTGTAGGCAATGATCACGTGGCTATCATGCACTGATCACGTGGCTGATCATGCACTGCTCATGTGACTGAGCATGCACTGATCACGTAGCTATCATGCGTTGATCCCTTGACTATCATGAACTGAACACATGGCTGATCATACAATGATCACGTGACTGAAAATGCACTGATCACGTGGCTGATAATACAGTGATCACGTGGCTATCATGCACTGATCTCGTGACTGATCATGAACTGGTCACGTGGATATTATGCACTGATCCCGTGGCTGATCATACCCTGATAATGTGACTGATCATGCACTGATCACGTGCGTGATCATGCACTGATCACATGCCTGATCATGCACTTATCACGTGACTGATCATGCACTGATCTCGTGACTGATCATGCACTGATCATGTGGCTGATCATGCACCGATCACGAAGCTGATCATACACTGATCACGTGACTGTGCATGCACTGATCACGTGGCTGATCATGCAATGATCACGTGGCTGATCATGCACTGATCACGAAGATGATCATACACTGATCACGTGACTGTGCATGCACTGGTCACATGGCTGATCATGCACTGATCACGTGGCTGATCATGCACTGATCACGAAGCTCATCATACACTGATCACGTGACTGTGCATGCACTGATCACATGGCTGATCATGCACTGATCACGTGTCTATCATGCACTGATGACGTGACTGCGCATGAACTGATCACGTACACGTTCATGCACTGTTTACGTGGCTATCATGCACTGATCACGTGGCTGATCATGCACTGATCACGAAGCTGATCATACACTGATCACGAGACTGCATGCACTGATCATTTGGATGATCATGCACTGATCAAGGGGCTGATTATGCACTGATCACGTGGCTGATCATACAATGTTCACGTGACTGATAATGCACTGATCACGTGCCTGATCATGCACTGATTACGTGGCTGAGCATGCACTGATCACGAAGCTGATCATACACTGATCACGCGACTGTGCATGCACTGAAAACGTGGGTGATCATGCATTCATCACGTGGCTGATCATGCACTGATCACATGGCTGATAACACACTGTTCATGTGCCTGATCATGCACTAAATATGTTGCGGATAATGCAATGATCGTGTGGCTGATCATACACTGATCACGTGGCTGATCATATTCTGATCACGTGGCTGATCAGGCACTGAATAATCATGTACTGTTCACGTGGCTATCATGCACTGATTACGTGACTGATCATGCACTGATCACGTGGATATCATGCACTGCTCATGTGACTGAGCATGCACTGATCACTTAGCTATCATGCATTGATCACTTGGCTATCATGCACTGAACACGTGGCTGATCATACACTGATCACGTGACTGCATATGCACTGATCACGTGGCTGATCATACAGTGATCAAGTGGCTGATCATGCACTGATTACTTGGCTGATAATGCACAGATCTCGTAAGTATCATGCACTGATCACATGGCTATCATGCACTGATCCCGTGGCTGATCATGCACTGATCACCTGACTGATCATGCACAGTCGTGGCTATCATGCACTGATCACGTGGCTGATCATACACTGATCATGTGACTGATCATGCACTCTTCACGTGCCTGATCATGCACTGATCACGTGGCTGATTATGCACTGATCACGAAGCTCATCATACACTGATCACGTGACTGTGCATGCACTGATCACGTGGCTTATGATGCACTGATCACGTGGCTGATCATGCATTGATCACGTGCCTGATCATACACTGATCACGTGGCTGATCATGCAGTGATCACGTGGCTGAAAATACAGTGATCACGTGGCTGATCATGGACTGATCACGTGCGTGACCATGAACTGCTCACGTGGCTGATCATGCACTGATCATGAAGCTGATCATACACTGATCACGTGACTGTCCATGTACTGGTCATGTTGCTGATATTGCCCTGATCATGGGGCTGATCATACACTGATCACGTGGCTGATAATGCACTAATCACGTTGCTTATCATGCTCTGCTCAGGTGGCTATCATGCACTGATCACGTGGCTGATCATGCACTGATCACGTGTCTCATCGTACACTTATCACGTGGCTGATCATGCACTAATCACGTTGCTTAACATGCACTGATCAGTTTGCTATCATGCACTGATCACGTGGCTGAACATACACTGATCATGGGACTGCGCATGCACTGATCACGTGATTGATCATGCACTGATCACGTGGCTATCATGCAATGATCACGTGTCTAGCATGCACTGAACACGTGGCTGATCATACACTGCTCACGTGACTGCACATGCACTAATCACGTGACTGCACATGCACTGATCACGTAATTGTATGCAATGATCACGTGGCTATCATGTACTGATCACGTGGCTAATCATGCACTGCTCATGTGACAGAGCATGCACTGATCACGTAGCTATCATGCATTGATCACTGGTCTATCATGTACTGATCACGTGACTGCACATGCAGTGATCACGTAATTGTAGGCAATGATCACGTGGCTATCATGCACTGCTCATGTGACTGAGCATGCACTGATTACGTAGCTATCATGCATTGATCACTTGACTATCATGCACTGAACACGTGGCTGATCATACACTGATCACGTGACTGCACATGCACTGATCACGTGACTGATCATACAGTGATCACGTGGCTGATCATGCACTGATTACGTCGCTGATCATGCACTGATCTCATATCTATCATGCACTGATCACATGGCTATCATGCACTGATCACGTGGCTGATCATACACTGATCACGTGACTGACCATGCACTGATCACGAGTCTGATTATGCACTGATCACTTGGCTGATCATGCACTGATCACAAAGCTGATCATACACTGATCACGTGACTGTGCATGCACTGATCACGTGGCTGATCATGCACTGATCACGTGGCTGTTCATGCAATGATAATCTGGCTATCATACACTGATTATGTGTCTGATCATGCACTCTTCACTGGCCTTATCATGCACTGATCATGTGGCTGATCATGCAATGATCACGAAGCTGATCATACACTGATCACGTGACTGTGCCTGCACTGACCATGTGGTTGATCATGCACTGATCACGTGGGAGAGCATGAACTGATCACGTGGCTGATCATACACTGATCACGTGACTGATCATGCACTAATCACTTTGCGTATTATGCAATGATCACGTGGCTGATCATACGCTGATCACGTGGCTGTTCATGCACTGATCACGTGGCTGAAATACACTGATCAAATTACTGATGATGCATTGATCACGTGCCTGATCATGCACTGATCACGAAGCTGGTCATACACTGATCACGTGGCTGATCATACACTGATCACGTGACTGATCATGCACTAATCACGTTGCGGATTATGCAATGATCACGTGGCTGTTCATGCACTGTTCACGTGGCTGAAATACACTGAACAAATTACTGATAATGCACTGATCACGTGCCTGTTCATGCACTGTTCACGAAGCTGATCATACACTGATCACGTGGCTGATCATACACTGATCACATGACTGTGCATGCACTGATCACGTGGCTGATCATGCACTGATCATTTGGCTGATAATGCACTGATCACGTGGCTGATCATGCACTTATCACGTGGCTGATCATACACTGATCACGTGGCTGATCATGCACTGATTACGTGGCTTATCATACACTGATCACATGACTTATCATGCACTGATCAGGTGCCTGATCATGCACTAATCACGTACCTGATCATGCACTGATCATTTGGCTGATCATACACTGATCCCGTGACTGGGCATGCACTGATCACTTGACTGATCATTCACTGATCACCTGGCTATAATGCACTGATCATGTGTCTATAATGCACTAATCACGTGACTGCGCATGAACTGATCACTTACCTGTTCATGCACTGATTACGTGGCTATCATGCACTGATCATGTGGCTGATCATGCAATGATCACGAAGCTGATCATACACTGATCGCGTGACTGTGCCTGCACTGATCATGTGGTTTATCATGCACTGATCACGTGGGAGATCATGAACTGATCACGTGGCTGATCATACACTGATCACGTGACTGATCATGCACTAATCACGTTGCGGATTATGCAATGATCACGTAGCTGTTCATGCACTGATTACGTGGCTGAAATACACTGATCAAATTACTGATAATGCACTGATCACGTGCCTGATCATGCACTGATCACGAAGCTGATCATACACTGATCACGTGGCTGATCATACACTGATCACATGACTGTGCATGCACTCATCACGTGGCTGATCATGCACTGATCACGTTGCTTATCATGCACTGATCAGGTTTCTATCATGCACTGATGATGTGCCTCAGGAGGCAATATCCAAAGAGCTGAGTAGGCACGAATCACGCAATCAGCAGGCAATAATCTTGGTTCTCAGCTGTGATGAATCATGCTGCTCAGCTGGCAGTCATCAAGCAACTGAATAGTCAGGAATCAGACGGCTCAGCTGGCAATTGTCAAGCAGATGAGCAGGCAGGAACCACGCAGCTAAGATGACAACTGTCAAGCAGTTCTGCAGACAGGAATCACGAAGCTCAGTAGTCCCTGGTCATGTGACTCAGCAGGCACTGTTCACGTGGCTAATCATACACTGATCACGTGACTGATCATGCACTGATCACGTGGCTGATCATACACTGATCACGTGGCTGATCATGCACTGATCACGTGGCTGATCATACAGTGATCAAGTGGCTGATCATGCACTGATTACTTGGCTGATAATGCACAGATCTCGTAAGTATCATGCACTGATCACATGGCTATCATGCACTGATCCCGTGGCTGATCATGCACTGATCACCTGACTGATCATGCACAGTCGTGGCTATCATGCACTGATCACGTGGCTGATCATACACTGATCATGTGACTGATCATGCACTCTTCACGTGCCTGATCATGCACTGATCACGTGGCTGATTAGGCACTGATCACGAAGCTCATCATACACTGATCACGTGACTGTGCATGCACTGATCACGTGGCTTATGATGCACTGATCACGTGGCTGATCATGCATTGATCACGTGCCTGATCATACACTGATCACGTGGCTGATCATGCAGTGATCACGTGGCTGAAAATACAGTGATCACGTGGCTGATCATGGACTGATCACGTGCGTGACCATGAACTGCTCACGTGGCTGATCATGCACTGATCATGAAGCTGATCATACACTGATCACGTGACTGTCCATGTACTGGTCATGTTGCTGATATTGCCCTGATCATGGGGCTGATCATACACTGATCACGTGGCTGATAATGCACTAATCACGTTGCTTATCATGCTCTGCTCAGGTGGCTATCATGCACTGATCACGTGGCTGATCATGCACTGATCACGTGTCTCATCGTACACTTATCACGTGGCTGATCATGCACTAATCACGTTGCTTAACATGCACTGATCAGTTTGCTATCATGCACTGATCACGTGGCTGAACATACACTGATCATGGGACTGCGCATGCACTGATCACGTGATTGATCATGCACTGATCACGTGGCTATCATGCAATGATCACGTGTCTAGCATGCACTGAACACGTGGCTGATCATACACTGCTCACGTGACTGCACATGCACTAATCACGTGACTGCACATGCACTGATCACGTAATTGTATGCAATGATCACGTGGCTATCATGTACTGATCACGTGGCTAATCATGCACTGCTCATGTGACAGAGCATGCACTGATCACGTAGCTATCATGCATTGATCACTGGTCTATCATGTACTGATCACGTGACTGCACATGCAGTGATCACGTAATTGTAGGCAATGATCACGTGGCTATCATGCACTGCTCATGTGACTGAGCATGCACTGATTACGTAGCTATCATGCATTGATCACTTGACTATCATGCACTGAACACGTGGCTGATCATACACTGATCACGTGACTGCACATGCACTGATCACGTGACTGATCATACAGTGATCACGTGGCTGATCATGCACTGATTACGTCGCTGATCATGCACTGATCTCATATCTATCATGCACTGATCACATGGCTATCATGCACTGATCACGTGGCTGATCATACACTGATCACGTGACTGACCATGCACTGATCACGAGTCTGATTATGCACTGATCACTTGGCTGATCATGCACTGATCACAAAGCTGATCATACACTGATCACGTGACTGTGCATGCACTGATCACGTGGCTGATCATGCACTGATCACGTGGCTGTTCATGCAATGATAATCTGGCTATCATACACTGATTATGTGTCTGATCATGCACTCTTCACTGGCCTTATCATGCACTGATCATGTGGCTGATCATGCAATGATCACGAAGCTGATCATACACTGATCACGTGACTGTGCCTGCACTGACCATGTGGTTGATCATGCACTGATCACGTGGGAGAGCATGAACTGATCACGTGGCTGATCATACACTGATCACGTGACTGATCATGCACTAATCACTTTGCGTATTATGCAATGATCACGTGGCTGATCATACGCTGATCACGTGGCTGTTCATGCACTGATCACGTGGCTGAAATACACTGATCAAATTACTGATGATGCATTGATCACGTGCCTGATCATGCACTGATCACGAAGCTGGTCATACACTGATCACGTGGCTGATCATACACTGATCACGTGACTGATCATGCACTAATCACGTTGCGGATTATGCAATGATCACGTGGCTGTTCATGCACTGTTCACGTGGCTGAAATACACTGAACAAATTACTGATAATGCACTGATCACGTGCCTGTTCATGCACTGTTCACGAAGCTGATCATACACTGATCATGTGGCTGATCATACACTGATCACATGACTGTGCATGCACTGATCACGTGGCTGATCATGCACTTATCACGTGGCTGATCATACACTGATCACGTGGCTGATCATGCACTGATTACGTGGCTTATCATACACTGATCACATGACTTATCATGCACTGATCAGGTGCCTGATCATGCACTAATCACGTACCTGATCATGCACTGATCATTTGGCTGATCATACACTGATCCCGTGACTGGGCATGCACTGATCACTTGACTGATCATTCACTGATCACCTGGCTATAATGCACTGATCATGTGTCTATAATGCACTAATCACGTGACTGCGCATGAACTGATCACTTACCTGTTCATGCACTGATTACGTGGCTATCATGCACTGATCATGTGGCTGATCATGCAATGATCACGAAGCTGATCATACACTGATCGCGTGACTGTGCCTGCACTGATCATGTGGTTTATCATGCACTGATCACGTGGGAGATCATGAACTGATCACGTGGCTGATCATACACTGATCACGTGACTGATCATGCACTAATCACGTTGCGGATTATGCAATGATCACGTAGCTGTTCATGCACTGATTACGTGGCTGAAATACACTGATCAAATTACTGATAATGCACTGATCACGTGCCTGATCATGCACTGATCACGAAGCTGATCATACACTGATCACGTGGCTGATCATACACTGATCACATGACTGTGCATGCACTCATCACGTGGCTGATCATGCACTGATCACGTTGCTTATCATGCACTGATCAGGTTTCTATCATGCACTGATGATGTGCCTCAGGAGGCAATATCCAAAGAGCTGAGTAGGCACGAATCACGCAATCAGCAGGCAATAATCTTGGTTCTCAGCTGTGATGAATCATGCTGCTCAGCTGGCAGTCATCAAGCAACTGAATAGTCAGGAATCAGACGGCTCAGCTGGCAATTGTCAAGCAGATGAGCAGGCAGGAACCACGCAGCTAAGATGACAACTGTCAAGCAGTTCTGCAGACAGGAATCACGAAGCTCAGTAGTCCCTGGTCATGTGACTCAGCAGGCACTGTTCACGTGGCTAATCATACACTGATCACGTGACTGATCATGAACTGATCATGTGCCTGATCATGCATTGAGCACGTGGCTGATCATGCACTTATCACGAAGCTGAGCATACACTGATCACGTGACGGTGCATGCACTGATAACATGGCTGCTCATGCACTGATCACGTGGCTGATCATTCACTGATCACGTGACTGATCATGACTGATCACGTGCCTGATCATACACTGATCACGTGACTGATCATGCAATGATAACGTGGCTATCATGCACTGATCACGAGGCTGATCATGCAGTGATCTGTTGGCTATCATGCGCGGATTACGTGCCTATCATGCACTGGTCACGTGGATGATCATACACTGATCACGAGGCTGATCATACACGGATGACGTGAATGATCATGCACTGATCAAGTGGCTATCATGCACTGATCACGTGGCTAGCATGCTCTGATCAAGTGAATGATCAGGCACTGAGCAGGTGGCTATCATACACTATCACATGACTGCTCTTGCACTGATCACGTGGATGATCATACACTGATCATGTGAATGATCAAGTACTGATCACTTGGCTATGATTCCCTGATCACATGGCTGCTATCATACACTTATCACGGGATTGATCATGCACTGATCACGTGACTGCTCATGCAATGATCACGTGGATGATAATACACTGACACGTGCCTGATCATGCACTGATCACGTAGCTATCATGCATTGATCACTTGGCTATCATGCACTGGTCACGTGGCTGATAATACAGTGATCACGTGGCTATCATGCACTAATCACGTTGCTGATCATGCACTGGTCAGGTGTCTATCATGCACTGATTACGTGGCTGATTATGCACTGATCACGTAGCTATCATGCACTGATCACATGGCTATCATGAACTGATACCGTGGCTGATCATGCACTGATCACGTGACTGATCATGCACTAATCACCTGGCTATCATGCACTAATCACGTTGCTGATCATGCACTGATCACGTGTCTATCATACACTGAACACGTGGCTAATCATACACTGATCACGTGACTGGGCATGGACTAACCACGTGACTGCACATGCACTGATCACGTAATTGTAGGCAATGATCACGTGGCTATCATGCACTGATCACGTGGCTGATCATGCACTGCTCATGTGACTGAGCATGCACTGATCACGTAGCTATCATGCGTTGATCCCTTGACTATCATGAACTGAACACATGGCTGATCATACAATGATCACGTGACTGAAAATGCACTGATCACGTGGCTGATAATACAGTGATCACGTGGCTATCATGCACTGATCTCGTGACTGATCATGAACTGGTCACGTGGATATTATGCACTGATCCCGTGGCTGATCATACCCTGATAATGTGACTGATCATGCACTGATCACGTGCGTGATCATGCACTGATCACATGCCTGATCATGCACTTATCACGTGACTGATCATGCACTGATCTCGTGACTGATCATGCACTGATCATGTGGCTGATCATGCACCGATCACGAAGCTGATCATACACTGATCACGTGACTGTGCATGCACTGATCACGTGGCTGATCATGCAATGATCACGTGGCTGATCATGCACTGATCACGAAGATGATCATACACTGATCACGTGACTGTGCATGCACTGATCACATGGCTGATCATGCACTGATCACGTGGCTGATCATGCACTGATCACGAAGCTCATCATACACTGATCACGTGACTGTGCATGCACTGATCACATGGCTGATCATGCACTGATCACGTGTCTATCATGCACTGATGACGTGACTGCGCATGAACTGATCACGTACACGTTCATGCACTGTTTACGTGGCTATCATGCACTGATCACGTGGCTGATCATGCACTGATCACGAAGCTGATCATACACTGATCACGAGACTGCATGCACTGATCATTTGGATGATCATGCACTGATCAAGGGGCTGATTATGCACTGATCACGTGGCTGATCATACAATGTTCACGTGACTGATAATGCACTGATCACGTGCCTGATCATGCACTGATTACGTGGCTGAGCATGCACTGATCACGAAGCTGATCATACACTGATCACGCGACTGTGCATGCACTGAAAACGTGGGTGATCATGCATTCATCACGTGGCTGATCATGCACTGATCACATGGCTGATAACACACTGTTCATGTGCCTGATCATGCACTAAATATGTTGCGGATAATGCAATGATCGTGTGGCTGATCATACACTGATCACGTGGCTGATCATATTCTGATCACGTGGCTGATCAGGCACTGAATAATCATGTACTGTTCACGTGGCTATCATGCACTGATTACGTGACTGATCATGCACTGATCACGTGGATATCATGCACTGCTCATGTGACTGAGCATGCACTGATCACTTAGCTATCATGCATTGATCACTTGGCTATCATGCACTGAACACGTGGCTGATCATACACTGATCACGTGACTGCATATGCACTGATCACGTGGCTGATCATACAGTGATCAAGTGGCTGATCATGCACTGATTACTTGGCTGATAATGCACAGATCTCGTAAGTATCATGCACTGATCACATGGCTATCATGCACTGATCCCGTGGCTGATCATGCACTGATCACCTGACTGATCATGCACAGTCGTGGCTATCATGCACTGATCACGTGGCTGATCATACACTGATCATGTGACTGATCATGCACTCTTCACGTGCCTGATCATGCACTGATCACGTGGCTGATTATGCACTGATCACGAAGCTCATCATACACTGATCACGTGACTGTGCATGCACTGATCACGTGGCTTATGATGCACTGATCACGTGGCTGATCATGCATTGATCACGTGCCTGATCATACACTGATCACGTGGCTGATCATGCAGTGATCACGTGGCTGAAAATACAGTGATCACGTGGCTGATCATGGACTGATCACGTGCGTGACCATGAACTGCTCACGTGGCTGATCATGCACTGATCATGAAGCTGATCATACACTGATCACGTGACTGTCCATGTACTGGTCATGTTGCTGATATTGCCCTGATCATGGGGCTGATCATACACTGATCACGTGGCTGATAATGCACTAATCACGTTGCTTATCATGCTCTGCTCAGGTGGCTATCATGCACTGATCACGTGGCTGATCATGCACTGATCACGTGTCTCATCGTACACTGATCACGTGGCTGATCATGCACTAATCACGTTGCTTAACATGCACTGATCAGTTTGCTATCATGCACTGATCACGTGGCTGAACATACACTGATCATGGGACTGCGCATGCACTGATCACGTGATTGATCATGCACTGATCACGTGGCTATCATGCAATGATCACGTGTCTAGCATGCACTGAACACGTGGCTGATCATACACTGCTCACGTGACTGCACATGCACTAATCACGTGACTGCACATGCACTGATCACGTAATTGTATGCAATGATCACGTGGCTATCATGTACTGATCACGTGGCTAATCATGCACTGCTCATGTGACAGAGCATGCACTGATCACGTAGCTATCATGCATTGATCACTGGTCTATCATGTACTGATCACGTGACTGCACATGCAGTGATCACGTAATTGTAGGCAATGATCACGTGGCTATCATGCACTGCTCATGTGACTGAGCATGCACTGATTACGTAGCTATCATGCATTGATCACTTGACTATCATGCACTGAACACGTGGCTGATCATACACTGATCACGTGACTGCACATGCACTGATCACGTGACTGATCATACAGTGATCACGTGGCTGATCATGCACTGATTACGTCGCTGATCATGCACTGATCTCATATCTATCATGCACTGATCACATGGCTATCATGCACTGATCACGTGGCTGATCATACACTGATCACGTGACTGACCATGCACTGATCACGAGTCTGATTATGCACTGATCACTTGGCTGATCATGCACTGATCACAAAGCTGATCATACACTGATCACGTGACTGTGCATGCACTGATCACGTGGCTGATCATGCACTGATCACGTGGCTGTTCATGCAATGATAATCTGGCTATCATACACTGATTATGTGTCTGATCATGCACTCTTCACTGGCCTTATCATGCACTGATCATGTGGCTGATCATGCAATGATCACGAAGCTGATCATACACTGATCACGTGACTGTGCCTGCACTGACCATGTGGTTGATCATGCACTGATCACGTGGGAGAGCATGAACTGATCACGTGGCTGATCATACACTGATCACGTGACTGATCATGCACTAATCACTTTGCGTATTATGCAATGATCACGTGGCTGATCATACGCTGATCACGTGGCTGTTCATGCACTGATCACGTGGCTGAAATACACTGATCAAATTACTGATGATGCATTGATCACGTGCCTGATCATGCACTGATCACGAAGCTGGTCATACACTGATCACGTGGCTGATCATACACTGATCACGTGACTGATCATGCACTAATCACGTTGCGGATTATGCAATGATCACGTGGCTGTTCATGCACTGTTCACGTGGCTGAAATACACTGAACAAATTACTGATAATGCACTGATCACGTGCCTGTTCATGCACTGTTCACGAAGCTGATCATACACTGATCACGTGGCTGATCATACACTGATCACATGACTGTGCATGCACTGATCACGTGGCTGATCATGCACTGATCATTTGGCTGATAATGCACTGATCACGTGGCTGATCATGCACTTATCACGTGGCTGATCATACACTGATCACGTGGCTGATCATGCACTGATTACGTGGCTTATCATACACTGATCACATGACTTATCATGCACTGATCAGGTGCCTGATCATGCACTAATCACGTACCTGATCATGCACTGATCATTTGGCTGATCATACACTGATCCCGTGACTGGGCATGCACTGATCACTTGACTGATCATTCACTGATCACCTGGCTATAATGCACTGATCATGTGTCTATAATGCACTAATCACGTGACTGCGCATGAACTGATCACTTACCTGTTCATGCACTGATTACGTGGCTATCATGCACTGATCATGTGGCTGATCATGCAATGATCACGAAGCTGATCATACACTGATCGCGTGACTGTGCCTGCACTGATCATGTGGTTTATCATGCACTGATCACGTGGGAGATCATGAACTGATCACGTGGCTGATCATACACTGATCACGTGACTGATCATGCACTAATCACGTTGCGGATTATGCAATGATCACGTAGCTGTTCATGCACTGATTACGTGGCTGAAATACACTGATCAAATTACTGATAATGCACTGATCACGTGCCTGATCATGCACTGATCACGAAGCTGATCATACACTGATCACGTGGCTGATCATACACTGATCACATGACTGTGCATGCACTCATCACGTGGCTGATCATGCACTGATCACGTTGCTTATCATGCACTGATCAGGTTTCTATCATGCACTGATGATGTGCCTCAGGAGGCAATATCCAAAGAGCTGAGTAGGCACGAATCACGCAATCAGCAGGCAATAATCTTGGTTCTCAGCTGTGATGAATCATGCTGCTCAGCTGGCAGTCATCAAGCAACTGAATAGTCAGGAATCAGACGGCTCAGCTGGCAATTGTCAAGCAGATGAGCAGGCAGGAACCACGCAGCTAAGATGACAACTGTCAAGCAGTTCTGCAGACAGGAATCACGAAGCTCAGTAGTCCCTGGTCATGTGACTCAGCAGGCACTGTTCACGTGGCTAATCATACACTGATCACGTGACTGATCATGAACTGATCATGTGCCTGATCATGCATTGAGCACGTGGCTGATCATGCACTTATCACGAAGCTGAGCATACACTGATCACGTGACGGTGCATGCACTGATAACATGGCTGCTCATGCACTGATCACGTGGCTGATCATTCACTGATCACGTGACTGATCATGACTGATCACGTGCCTGATCATACACTGATCACGTGACTGATCATGCAATGATAACGTGGCTATCATGCACTGATCACGAGGCTGATCATGCAGTGATCTGTTGGCTATCATGCGCGGATTACGTGCCTATCATGCACTGGTCACGTGGATGATCATACACTGATCACGAGGCTGATCATACACGGATGACGTGAATGATCATGCACTGATCAAGTGGCTATCATGCACTGATCACGTGGCTAGCATGCTCTGATCAAGTGAATGATCAGGCACTGAGCAGGTGGCTATCATACACTATCACATGACTGCTCTTGCACTGATCACGTGGATGATCATACACTGATCATGTGAATGATCAAGTACTGATCACTTGGCTATGATTCCCTGATCACATGGCTGCTATCATACACTTATCACGGGATTGATCATGCACTGATCACGTGACTGCTCATGCAATGATCACGTGGATGATAATACACTGACACGTGCCTGATCATGCACTGATCACGTAGCTATCATGCATTGATCACTTGGCTATCATGCACTGGTCACGTGGCTGATAATACAGTGATCACGTGGCTATCATGCACTAATCACGTTGCTGATCATGCACTGGTCAGGTGTCTATCATGCACTGATTACGTGGCTGATTATGCACTGATCACGTAGCTATCATGCACTGATCACATGGCTATCATGAACTGATACCGTGGCTGATCATGCACTGATCACGTGACTGATCATGCACTAATCACCTGGCTATCATGCACTAATCACGTTGCTGATCATGCACTGATCACGTGTCTATCATACACTGAACACGTGGCTAATCATACACTGATCACGTGACTGGGCATGGACTAACCACGTGACTGCACATGCACTGATCACGTAATTGTAGGCAATGATCACGTGGCTATCATGCACTGATCACGTGGCTGATCATGCACTGCTCATGTGACTGAGCATGCACTGATCACGTAGCTATCATGCGTTGATCCCTTGACTATCATGAACTGAACACATGGCTGATCATACAATGATCACGTGACTGAAAATGCACTGATCACGTGGCTGATAATACAGTGATCACGTGGCTATCATGCACTGATCTCGTGACTGATCATGAACTGGTCACGTGGATATTATGCACTGATCCCGTGGCTGATCATACCCTGATAATGTGACTGATCATGCACTGATCACGTGCGTGATCATGCACTGATCACATGCCTGATCATGCACTTATCACGTGACTGATCATGCACTGATCTCGTGACTGATCATGCACTGATCATGTGGCTGATCATGCACCGATCACGAAGCTGATCATACACTGATCACGTGACTGTGCATGCACTGATCACGTGGCTGATCATGCAATGATCACGTGGCTGATCATGCACTGATCACGAAGATGATCATACACTGATCACGTGACTGTGCATGCACTGATCACATGGCTGATCATGCACTGATCACGTGGCTGATCATGCACTGATCACGAAGCTCATCATACACTGATCACGTGACTGTGCATGCACTGATCACATGGCTGATCATGCACTGATCACGTGTCTATCATGCACTGATGACGTGACTGCGCATGAACTGATCACGTACACGTTCATGCACTGTTTACGTGGCTATCATGCACTGATCACGTGGCTGATCATGCACTGATCACGAAGCTGATCATACACTGATCACGAGACTGCATGCACTGATCATTTGGATGATCATGCACTGATCAAGGGGCTGATTATGCACTGATCACGTGGCTGATCATACAATGTTCACGTGACTGATAATGCACTGATCACGTGCCTGATCATGCACTGATTACGTGGCTGAGCATGCACTGATCACGAAGCTGATCATACACTGATCACGCGACTGTGCATGCACTGAAAACGTGGGTGATCATGCATTCATCACGTGGCTGATCATGCACTGATCACATGGCTGATAACACACTGTTCATGTGCCTGATCATGCACTAAATATGTTGCGGATAATGCAATGATCGTGTGGCTGATCATACACTGATCACGTGGCTGATCATATTCTGATCACGTGGCTGATCAGGCACTGAATAATCATGTACTGTTCACGTGGCTATCATGCACTGATTACGTGACTGATCATGCACTGATCACGTGGATATCATGCACTGCTCATGTGACTGAGCATGCACTGATCACTTAGCTATCATGCATTGATCACTTGGCTATCATGCACTGAACACGTGGCTGATCATACACTGATCACGTGACTGCATATGCACTGATCACGTGGCTGATCATACAGTGATCAAGTGGCTGATCATGCACTGATTACTTGGCTGATAATGCACAGATCTCGTAAGTATCATGCACTGATCACATGGCTATCATGCACTGATCCCGTGGCTGATCATGCACTGATCACCTGACTGATCATGCACAGTCGTGGCTATCATGCACTGATCACGTGGCTGATCATACACTGATCATGTGACTGATCATGCACTCTTCACGTGCCTGATCATGCACTGATCACGTGGCTGATTAGGCACTGATCACGAAGCTCATCATACACTGATCACGTGACTGTGCATGCACTGATCACGTGGCTTATGATGCACTGATCACGTGGCTGATCATGCATTGATCACGTGCCTGATCATACACTGATCACGTGGCTGATCATGCAGTGATCACGTGGCTGAAAATACAGTGATCACGTGGCTGATCATGGACTGATCACGTGCGTGACCATGAACTGCTCACGTGGCTGATCATGCACTGATCATGAAGCTGATCATACACTGATCACGTGACTGTCCATGTACTGGTCATGTTGCTGATATTGCCCTGATCATGGGGCTGATCATACACTGATCACGTGGCTGATAATGCACTAATCACGTTGCTTATCATGCTCTGCTCAGGTGGCTATCATGCACTGATCACGTGGCTGATCATGCACTGATCACGTGTCTCATCGTACACTGATCACGTGGCTGATCATGCACTAATCACGTTGCTTAACATGCACTGATCAGTTTGCTATCATGCACTGATCACGTGGCTGAACATACACTGATCATGGGACTGCGCATGCACTGATCACGTGATTGATCATGCACTGATCACGTGGCTATCATGCAATGATCACGTGTCTAGCATGCACTGAACACGTGGCTGATCATACACTGCTCACGTGACTGCACATGCACTAATCACGTGACTGCACATGCACTGATCACGTAATTGTATGCAATGATCACGTGGCTATCATGTACTGATCACGTGGCTAATCATGCACTGCTCATGTGACAGAGCATGCACTGATCACGTAGCTATCATGCATTGATCACTGGTCTATCATGTACTGATCACGTGACTGCACATGCAGTGATCACGTAATTGTAGGCAATGATCACGTGGCTATCATGCACTGCTCATGTGACTGAGCATGCACTGATTACGTAGCTATCATGCATTGATCACTTGACTATCATGCACTGAACACGTGGCTGATCATACACTGATCACGTGACTGCACATGCACTGATCACGTGACTGATCATACAGTGATCACGTGGCTGATCATGCACTGATTACGTCGCTGATCATGCACTGATCTCATATCTATCATGCACTGATCACATGGCTATCATGCACTGATCACGTGGCTGATCATACACTGATCACGTGACTGACCATGCACTGATCACGAGTCTGATTATGCACTGATCACTTGGCTGATCATGCACTGATCACAAAGCTGATCATACACTGATCACGTGACTGTGCATGCACTGATCACGTGGCTGATCATGCACTGATCACGTGGCTGTTCATGCAATGATAATCTGGCTATCATACACTGATTATGTGTCTGATCATGCACTCTTCACTGGCCTTATCATGCACTGATCATGTGGCTGATCATGCAATGATCACGAAGCTGATCATACACTGATCACGTGACTGTGCCTGCACTGACCATGTGGTTGATCATGCACTGATCACGTGGGAGAGCATGAACTGATCACGTGGCTGATCATACACTGATCACGTGACTGATCATGCACTAATCACTTTGCGTATTATGCAATGATCACGTGGCTGATCATACGCTGATCACGTGGCTGTTCATGCACTGATCACGTGGCTGAAATACACTGATCAAATTACTGATGATGCATTGATCACGTGCCTGATCATGCACTGATCACGAAGCTGGTCATACACTGATCACGTGGCTGATCATACACTGATCACGTGACTGATCATGCACTAATCACGTTGCGGATTATGCAATGATCACGTGGCTGTTCATGCACTGTTCACGTGGCTGAAATACACTGAACAAATTACTGATAATGCACTGATCACGTGCCTGTTCATGCACTGTTCACGAAGCTGATCATACACTGATCACGTGGCTGATCATACACTGATCACATGATGCACTACACGGCTGACAGGCACTGATATTGGCTAATGCACTGATCACGTGGCTGATCATGCACTTATCACGTGGCTGATCATACACTGATCACGTGGCTGATCATGCACTGATTACGTGGCTTATCATACACTGATCACATGACTTATCATGCACTGATCAGGTGCCTGATCATGCACTAATCACGTACCTGATCATGCACTGATCATTTGGCTGATCATACACTGATCCCGTGACTGGGCATGCACTGATCACTTGACTGATCATTCACTGATCACCTGGCTATAATGCACTGATCATGTGTCTATAATGCACTAATCACGTGACTGCGCATGAACTGATCACTTACCTGTTCATGCACTGATTACGTGGCTATCATGCACTGATCATGTGGCTGATCATGCAATGATCACGAAGCTGATCATACACTGATCGCGTGACTGTGCCTGCACTGATCATGTGGTTTATCATGCACTGATCACGTGGGAGATCATGAACTGATCACGTGGCTGATCATACACTGATCACGTGACTGATCATGCACTAATCACGTTGCGGATTATGCAATGATCACGTAGCTGTTTCATGCACTGATTACGTGGCTGAAATACACTGATCAAATTACTGATAATGCACTGATCACGTGCCTGATCATGCACTGATCACGAAGCTGATCATACACTGATCACGTGGCTGATCATACACTGATCACATGACTGTGCATGCACTCATCACGTGGCTGATCATGCACTGATCACGTTGCTTATCATGCACTGATCAGGTTTCTATCATGCACTGATGATGTGCCTCAGGAGGCAATATCCAAAGAGCTGAGTAGGCACGAATCACGCAATCAGCAGGCAATAATCTTGGTTCTCAGCTGTGATGAATCATGCTGCTCAGCTGGCAGTCATCAAGCAACTGAATAGTCAGGAATCAGACGGCTCAGCTGGCAATTGTCAAGCAGATGAGCAGGCAGGAACCACGCAGCTAAGATGACAACTGTCAAGCAGTTCTGGCAGACAGGAATCACGAAGCTCAGTAGTCCCTGGTCATGTGACTCAGCAGGCACTGTTCACGTGGCTAATCATACACTGATCACGTGACTGATCATGAACTGATCATGTGCCTGATCATGCATTGAGCACGTGGCTGATCATGCACTTATCACGAAGCTGAGCATACACTGATCACGTGACGGTGCATGCACTGATAACATGGCTGCTCATGCACTGATCACGTGGCTGATCATTCACTGATCACGTGACTGATCATGACTGATCACGTGCCTGATCATACACTGATCACGTGACTGATCATGCAATGATAACGTGGCTATCATGCACTGATCACGAGGCTGATCATGCAGTGATCTGTTGGCTATCATGCGCGGATTACGTGCCTATCATGCACTGGTCACGTGGATGATCATACACTGATCACGAGGCTGATCATACACGGATGACGTGAATGATCATGCACTGATCAAGTGGCTATCATGCACTGATCACGTGGCTAGCATGCTCTGATCAAGTGAATGATCAGGCACTGAGCAGGTGGCTATCATACACTATCACATGACTGCTCTTGCACTGATCACGTGGATGATCATACACTGATCATGTGAATGATCAAGTACTGATCACTTGGCTATGATTCCCTGATCACATGGCTGCTATCATACACTTATCACGGGATTGATCATGCACTGATCACGTGACTGCTCATGCAATGATCACGTGGATGATAATACACTGACACGTGCCTGATCATGCACTGATCACGTAGCTATCATGCATTGATCACTTGGCTATCATGCACTGGTCACGTGGCTGATAATACAGTGATCACGTGGCTATCATGCACTAATCACGTTGCTGATCATGCACTGGTCAGGTGTCTATCATGCACTGATTACGTGGCTGATTATGCACTGATCACGTAGCTATCATGCACTGATCACATGGCTATCATGAACTGATACCGTGGCTGATCATGCACTGATCACGTGACTGATCATGCACCTAATCACCTGGCTATCATGCACTAATCACGTTGCTGATCATGCACTGATCACGTGTCTATCATACACTGAACACGTGGCTAATCATACACTGATCACGTGACTGGGCATGGAACTAACCACGTGACTGCACATGCACTGATCACGTAATTGTAGGCAATGATCACGTGGCTATCATGCACTGATCACGTGGCTGATCATGCACTGCTCATGTGACTGAGCATGCAACTGATCACGTAGCTATCATGCGTTGATCCCTTGACTATCATGAACTGAACACATGGCTGATCATACAATGATCACGTGACTGAAAATGCACTGATCACGTGGCTGATAATACAGTGATCACGTGGCTATCATGCACTGATCTCGTGAACTGATCATGAACTGGTCACGTGGATATTATGCACTGATCCCGTGGCTGATCATACCCTGATAATGTGACTGATCATGCACTGATCACGTTGCGTGATCATGCACTGATCACATGCCTGATCATTGCACTTATCACGTGACTGATCATGCACTGATCTCGTGGACTGATCATGCACTGATCATGTGGCTTATCATGCACCGATCACGAAGCTGATCATACACTGATTACGTGTACTGTGCATGCACTGATCACGTGGCTGATCAGTGCACTGGATTCACGTGGGCTGATCATTGCACTGATCACGAAGATGATCATACACTGATCACGTGACTGTGCATGCACTGATCACATGGCTGATCATGCAACTGATCACGTGGCTGATCATGCACTGATCACGAAGCTCATCATACACTGATCACGTGACTGTGCATGCACTGATCACATGGCTGATCATGCACTGAATCACGTGTCTATCATGCACTGATGACGTGACTGCGCATGAACTGATCACTGTACACGTTCATGCACTGTTTACGTGGCTATCATGCACTGATCACGTGGCTGATCATGCACTGATCACGAAGCTGATCATACACTGATCACGAGACTGCATGCACTGATCATTTGGATGATCATGCACTGATCAAGGGGCTGATTATGCACTGATCACGTGGCTGATCATACAATGTTCACGTGACTGATAATGCACTGATCACGTGCCTGATCATGCACTGATTACGTGGCTGAGCATGCACTGATCACGAAGCTGATCATACACTGATCACGCGACTGTGCATGCACTGAAAACGTGGGTGATCATGCATTCATCACGTGGCTGATCATGCACTGATCACATGGCTGATAACACACTGTTCATGTGCCTGATCATGCACTAAATATGTTGCGGATAATGCAATGATCGTGTGTGCTGATCATACACTGATCACGTGGCTGATCATATTCTGATCACGTGGCTGATCAGGCACTGAATAATCACTGTACTGATTGCACACGTGATCATGCACTGATCACTATCATGCACTGCATGATACTGACTGATCATGATCATTGCACTGATCACGTGGCTGATCATACACTGATCACTGCATCATGTGACTGATCATGCATGCACTGATAATGCACTGATCAGCTATACATGCATGTGATCTGACTTGATGACTGATCATGGCATCATGCACTGATCACGTGGCTGATCATACACTGATCACGTGATCACTGCATCATGCACTGATCACTGATGA
>NW_020868024.1:0-48946 GCF_003369695.1 Bos indicus x Bos taurus
TCAGTGCGTGATCAGCCACGTGATCATTGCAATGATCAGCCACGTGATCAGTGCATGATCAGCCATGTGATCAGTGCATGCACAGTCACGTGATCAGTGTATGATCATTTTCGTGATCAGTGCATGATCAGCCATGTGATCATTGCATGATCAGCCACGTGATCAGTGCATGCACAGTCACGTGATCAGTACATGATCAGCTTCGTGATCAGTGCATGATCAGTCACGAGATCAGTGCATGATCAGTCACATGATAAGTGCATGATCAGGCATGTGATCAGTGCATGATCACGCACGTGATCAGTGCATGATCAGTCACGTTATCAGGGTATGATGAGCCACGTGATCAGTGCATAATATCCACGTGACCAGTTCATGATCAGTCACGAGATCAGTGCATGATAGCCACGTGATCACTGTATTATCAGCCACGTGATCAGTGCATTTGCAGTCACGTGATCATTGTATGATCAGCCATGTTTTCAGTTCATGATAGACAAGGAATCAATGCATGATAGCTACGTGATCAGTGCATGCTCAGTCACATGAGCAGTGCATGATCAGCCACGTGATCAGTGCATGATAGCCACGTGATCATTGCCTACAATTACGGGATCAGTGTATGTGCAGTCACGTGTTTAGTCCATGCCCAGTCACGTGATCAGTGTATGATCAGCCACGTGATCAGTGCATGATAGCCACATAAACAGTACATGAACGTGTACGTGATCAGTTCATGCACAGTCACGTGATCAGTGTATGATCAGCTTCGTGATCAGTGCATAATCAGCCATGTGATCAGTGCATGATCAGGCACGTGAAGAGTGCATGATCAGTCACGTGATCAGTGTATGATCAGCCACGTGATCAGTGCATGATAGCCACGACTGTGCATGATCAGTCAGGTGATCAGTGCATGATCAGCCACGGGATCAGTGCATGATAGCCATGTGATCAGTGCATGATACTTACGAGATCTGTGCATTATCAGCCAAGTAATCAGTGCATTATCAGCCACTTGATCACTGTATGATCAGCCACGTGATCAGTGCATATGCAGTCACATGATCAGTGTATGATCAGCCACGTGTTCAGTGCATGATAGCCAAGTGATCAATGCATGATAGCTAAGTGATCAGTGCATGCTCAGTCACATGCGCAGCGCATGATATCCACGTGATCAGTGCATGATCAGCCACGTGATAAGTGCATGATAGCCACGTAAACAGTGCATGAACGTGTACGTGATCAGTTCATGCGCAGTCACGTCATCAGTGTATGATAGACACGAGATCAGTGCATGATCAGTCACATGATAAGTGCATGATCAGGCATGTGATCAGTGCATGATCAGTCACGTTATCAGGGTATGAACAGCCACGTGATCAGTGCATAATATCCACATGACCAGTTCATGATCAGTCACGAAATCAGTGCATGATAGCCACGTGATCACTGTATTATCAGCCACGTTATCAGTGCATTTGCAGTCTCGTGATCATTGTATGATCAGCCATGTGTTCATTTCATGATAGACAAGGGATCAATGCATGATAGCTACGTGATCAGTGCATGCTCAGTCACATGAGCAGTGCATGATCAGCCACGTGATCAGTGCATGATAGCCACGTGATCATTGCCTACAATTACGTGATCAGTGCATGTGCAGTCACGTGGTTAGTCCATGCCCTGTCACGTGATCAGTGTATGATAGCCACGTGATCAGTGCATGATAGCCACGTAAACAGTGCATGAACGTGTACGTGATCAGTTCATGCGCAGTCACGTCATCAGTGCATGATAGACACGTGATCAGTGCATGATCAGCCATGTGATCAGTGCATGCACAGTCACGTGATCAGTGTATGATGAGCTTCGTGATCAGTGCATGATCAGCCACGTGATCAGTGCATGATCAGCCATGTGATCAGTGCATGCACAGTCACGTGATCAGTGTATGATCATCTTCGTGATCAGTGCATGATCAGCCACGTGATCATTGCATGATCAGCCACGTGATCAGTGCATGCACAGTCACGTGATCAGTGTATGATCAGCTTCGTGATCAGTGCATGATCAGCCACATGATCAGTGCATGATCAGTCACGAGATCAGTGCATGATTAGTCACGTGATAAGTGCATGATCAGGCATGTGATCAGTGCATGATCACGCACGTGATCAGTGCATGATCAGTCACGTTATCAGGGTATGATCAGTCACGGGATCAGTGCATAATATCCACGTGACCAGTTCATGATCAGTCACGAGATCAGTGCATGATAGCCACGTGATCACTGTATTATCAGCCACGTGATCAGTGCATTTTCAGTCACGTGATCATTGTATGATCAGTCATGTGTTCAGTTCATGATAGTCAAGGGATCAACGCATGATAGCTACGTGATCAGTGCATGCTCAGTCACATGAGCAGTGCATGATCAGCCACGTGATCAGTGCATGATAGCCACGTGATCATTGTCTACAATTACGTGATCAGTGCATGTGCAGTCACGTGGTTAGTCCATGCCCAGTCACGTGATCAGTGTATGATCAGCCACGTGTTCAGTGTATGATAGACACGTGATCAGTGCATGATCAGCAACGTGATTAGTGCATGATAGCCAGGTGATCAGTGCATGATCAGTCACGTGATCAGTGCATGATCAGCCACGGGATCAGTTCATGATAGCCATGTGATCAGTGCATGATAGCTACGTGATCAGTGCATAATCAGCCACGTAATCAGTGCATGATAGACACCTGACCAGTGCATGATCAGCAACGTGATTAGTGCATGATAGCCACGTGATCACTGTATTATCAGCCACGTGATCAGTGCATGATAGCCAAGTGATCAATGCATGATAGCTACGTGATCAGTGCATGATCAGGCACGTGTCAGTGTATTATCATCCACGTGATCATTGCATGAGCAGTCACGTGATCAGTGCATGATCAATCCCGTGATAAGTGTATGATAGCAGCCATGTGATCAGGGAATCATAGCCAAGTGATCAGTACTTGATCATTCACATGATCAGTGTATGATCATCCACGTGATCAGTGCAAGAGCAGTCATGTGATAGTGTATGATAGCCACCTGATCAGTGCCTGATCATTCACTTGATCAGAGCATGCTAGCCACGTGATCAGTGCATGATAGCCACTTGATCAGTGCATGATCATTCACGTCATCCGTGTATGATCAGCCTCGTGATCAGTGTATGTTCATCCACGTGACCAGTGCATGATAGGCACGTAATCCGCGCATGATAGCCAACAGATCACTGCATGATCAGCCTCGTGATCAGTGCATGATAGCCACGTTATCATTGCATGATCAGTCACGTGATCAGTGTATGATCAGGCACGTGATCAGTCATGATCAGTCACGTGATCAGTGAATGATCAGCCACGTGATCAGTGCATGAGCAGCCACGTTATCAGTGCATGCACCGTCACGTGATCAGTGTATGCTCAGCTTCGTGATAAGTGCATGATCAGCCACGTGCTCAATGCATGATCAGGCACATGATCAGTTCATGATCAGTCACGTGATCAGTGTATGATTAGCCACGTGAACAGTGCCTGCTGAGTCACATGACCAGGGACTACTGAGCTTCGTGATTCCTGTCTGCAGAACTGCTTGACAGTTGTCATCTTAGCTGCGTGGTTCCTGCCTGCTCATCTGCTTGACAATTGCCAGCTGAGCCGTCTGATTCCTGACTATTCAGTTGCTTGATGATTGCCAGCTGAGCAGCATGATTCATCACAGCTGAGAACCAAGATTATTGCCTGCTGATTGCGTGATTCGTGCCTACTCAGCTCTTTGGATATTGCCTCCTGAGGCACATCATCAGTGCATGATAGAAACCTGATCAGTGCATGATAAGCAACGTGATTAGTGCATGATAAGCCACGTGATCACTGTACGATCAGACACGTGAATAGTGCATGATCAGCCACGTGATCAGTGCATGATAGCCACGTAATCAGTGCATGATTTGTACGTGGTCAGTGTATGATCATCCTCATGACCAGTGCATGCGAAATCTCGAAATCAGTGCATGATAGCGACGTGATCACTGCATGATCATTCACATGATCATTGCATGCTAGCCACGTGATCAGTGCATGATAGCCACTTGATCAGTGCAGGCACAGTCACGCGATCAGTGTATGATCAGCTTCGTGATCATTGAATGATCAGCCACATGATCAGTGCATGATAGCCACGTAATCAGTGCATGAACAGGTAAGTGATCAGTTCATGCGCAGTCACGTGATAAGTGCATTATAGACACATGATCAGTGCATTATAGCCAGGTGATCAGTGAATGATCAGTCAAGTGATCAGTGCATGCGCAGTCACGGGATCAGTGTATGATCAGCCAAATGATCAGTGCATGATCAGGTACGTGATTAGTGCATGATCAGGCACCTGATCAGTGCATGATAAGTCATGTGATCAGTGTATGATAAGCCACGTAATCAGTGCATGATCAGCCACGTGATCAGTGTATGATCAGCCACGTGATAAGTGCATGATCAGCCACGTGATCAGTGCATTATCAGCCAAATGATCAGTGCATGATCAGCCACGTGATCAGTGCATGCACAGTCATGTGATCAGTGTATGATCAGCCACGTGATCAGTGTATGATCAGCTTCGTGAACAGTGCATGAACAGGCACGTGATCAGTGCATTATCAGTAATTTGTTCAGTGTATTTCAGCCACGTGAACAGTGCATGAACAGCCACGTGATCATTGCATAATCCGCAACGTGATTAGTGCATGATCAGTCACGTGATCAGTGTATGATCAGCCACGTGATCAGTGTATGACCAGCTTCGTGATCAGTGAATGATCAGGCACGTGATCAATGCATCATCAGTAATTTGATCAGTGTATTTCAGCCACGTGATCAGTGCATGAACAGCCACGTGATCAGCGTATGATCAGCCACGTGATCATTGCATAATACGCAAAGTGATTAGTGCATGATCAGTCACGTGATCAGTGTATGATCAGCCACGTGATCAGTTCATGCTCTCCCACGTGATCAGTGCATGATCAACCACATGGTCAGTGCAGGCACAGTCACGTGATCAGTGTATGATCAGCTTCGTGATCATTGCATGATCAGCCACATGATCAGTGCATGATAAGGCCAGTGAAGAGTGCATGATCAGACACATAATCAGTGTATGATAGCCAGGTTATCATTGCATGAACAGCCACGTGATCAGTGCATGATCAGCCACGTGATCAGTGCATGCACAGTCACGTGATCAGTGTATGATCAGCTTTGTGATCAGTGCATGATCAGCCAAGTGATCAGTGCATAATCAGACTCGTGATCAGTGCATGGTCAGTCACGTGATCAGTGTATGATCAGCCACATGATCAGTGCATGATAGCCATGTGATCAGTGCATGATAGATATGAGATCAGTGCATGATCAGCCACGTAATCAGTGCATGATCAGCCACGTGATCACTGTATGATCAGTCACGTGATCAGTGCATGTGCAGTCACGTGATCAGTGTATGATCAGCCACGTGTTCAGTGCATGATAGTCAAGTGATCAATGCATGATAGCTACGTAATCAGTGCATGCTCAGTCACATGAGCAGTGCATGATAGCCACGTGATCATTGCCTACAATTACGTGATCACTGCATGTGCAGTCACGTGATCAGTACATGATAGACCAGTGATCAATGCATGATAGCTACGTGATCAGTGCATGCTCTGTCACATGAGCAGTGCATGATTAGCCACGTGATCAGTGCATGATAGCCACGTGATCATTGCATACAATTACGTGATCAGTGCATGTGCAGTCACGTGATTAGTGCATGTGCAGTCACGTGAGCAGTGTATGATCAGCCACGTGTTCCGTGCATGCTAGTCACGTGATCATTGCATGATAGCCACGTGATCAGTGCATGATCAATCATGTGATCAGTGCATGCGCAGTCCCATGATCAGTGTATGTTCAGCCACGTGATCAGTGCATGATAGCAAACTGATCAGTGCATGTTAAGCAACGTGATTAGTGCATGATCAGCCACGTGATAAGTGTACGATGAGACACGTGATCAGTGCATGATCAGCCACGTGATCAGTGCATGATAGCCACCTGAGCAGAGCATGATAAGCAACGTGATTAGTGCATTATCAGCCACGTGATCAGTGTATGATCAGCCCCATGATCAGGGCAATATCAGCAACATGACCAGTACATGGACAGTCACGTGATCAGTGTATGATCAGCTTCATGATCAGTGCATGATCAGCCACGTGAGCAGTTCATGGTCACGCACGTGATCAGTCCATGATCAGCCACGTGATCACTGTATTTTCAGCCACGTGATCACTGCATGATCCACAACGTGATTAGTGCATGATCAGCCACGTGATCAGTGTATGATCAGGCACGTGATCAATGCATGATCAGCCACGTGATCAGTGCATCATCAGCCACGTGATCAGTGCATGCACAGTCACGTGATCAGTGTATGATCAGCCACGTGATCAGTGCATGATAGCCACGACTGTGCATGATCAGTCAGGTGATCAGTGCATGATCAGCCACGGGATCAGTGCATGATAGCCAAGTGATCAGTGCATGATACTTACGAGATCTGTGCATTATCAGCCAAGTAATCAGTGCATGATCAGCCACTTGATCACTGTATGATCAGCCACGTGATCAGTGCATATGCAGTCACGTGATCAGTGTATGATCAGCCACGTGTTCAGTGCATGATAGCCAAGTGATCAATGCATGATAGCTAAGTGATCAGTGCATGCTCAGTCACATGAGCAGTGCATGATATCCACGTGATCAGTGCATGATCAGTCACGTGATCAGTGCATGATAGCCACGTGAACAGTACATGATTATTCAGTGCCTGATCAGCCACGTGATCAGAATATGATCCGCCACGTGATCAGTGTATGATCAGCCACACGATCATTGCATTATCCGCAACATATTTAGTGCATGATCAGGCACATGAACAGTGTATTATCAGCCATGTGATCAGTGCATGATCAGCCACGTGATGAATGCATGATCACCCACGTTTTCAGTGCATGCACAGTCGCGTGATCAGTGTATGATCAGCTTCGTGATCAGTGCATGCTCAGCCACGTAATCAGTGCATGATCAGGCACGTGATCAGTGCATTATCAGTCACGTGAACATTGTATGATCAGCCTCGTGATCAGTGCATAATCAGCCCCTTGATCAGTGCATGATCATCCAAATGATCAGTGCATGCAGTCTCGTGATCAGTGTATGATCAGCTTCGTGATCAGTGCATGATCAGCCACGTGATCAGTGCATGATCAGCCACGTGATCAGTGCATGATCAGTCAAGTGATCAGTGTTTGATAAGACACGTGATCAGTGCATTATTGCCATGTGATCAGTGAATGATCAGCCCCATAATCAGTGCATGATAGCCACCTGACCAGTCCATGATCAGCAACGTGATTAGTGCATGATCAGCCACATGATCAGTGCATGATCAGTCACGTGATCACTGTATGATCAGCCACGTCATCAGTGCACGTGCAGTCACGTGATCAGTGCATGATCAGCCACGTGATCACTGCATGATAGCCATGTGATCATTGCCTACAGTTACATGATCAGTGCATGGGAGTCAGGTGATCAGTGCATGATACCCAAGTGATCACCGCATGATCAATAACATGATCAGCAATATTCAGACACTTGATCACTGTATGCTCAGTCACGTGATCAGTTTCTGATCAGCCACGTGATTAGTGCATGATCAGTTTCGGGAGCAGAGTATGATCAGCCACTTGATCAGTGCATGATAGCCATGTGATCAGTGCATGATCAGTCACGTCTTCAGTGCATGATCAATCACGTGATCAGTGCATGATCAGCTACGTTATCAGTGCAGGATAGCCAGGTGATCAGTGCATGATCAGTCACGTGTTGAATGTATGATCAGCCACGTGACTAGTGCATGATCAGTCACGTGATTAGTGTACGATAAACCACGGGATCAATGCATGGTAGCCACCAGATCAGTGCATGATCAGTCACGTGATCAGTGCAAGATTGCCAAGGGATCAGTGCATGATTAGTTATGTTATCAATGTATGATTAGCCACGTGATTAGTGCATCATCAGCCACGTGATCAGTGCATGATCAGCCACGTGATGAGTGAAGGATACGCAACGTGATGAGTGCATGATCAGCCACATGATCAGTGTATGATCAGCCACATGATCAGGGCATGAACAGGCACGTGATCAGTGTATGATCAGCTTCGTGACCAGTGCATGATAGACACGTGATCAGTGCATGATCAGCCATGTGATCAGTGCCTTACAGCTACGCAATCAGTGCATAATTAGTCACTTGATCAAAGCATGATCAGCCACGTGATCAGTGCATGATAGCCACGTAAACAGTGCATGAACGGGTACGTGATCAGTTCATACGCAGTCACGTGATCAGTGCATGATAGACACGTGATCAGTGCATGATCAGCCATGTGATCAGTGCATGCACAGTCACGTGATCAGTGTATGATCAGCTTCGTGATCAGTGCATGATCAGCCACGTGATCAGTGCATGATCAGCCATGTGATCAGTGCATGCACAGTCACCTGATCAGTGTATGATCAGCTTTGTGATCAGTGCATGATAGACACGTGATCAGTGCATTATCAGCCATGTGATCGGTGCATGCACAGTCACGTGATCATGGCATGCACAGTCATGTGATCAGTGCCTTACAGCTATGAAATCAGTGCATAATTAGTCACGTGATCAAAGTATGATCAGCCACGTGATCAGTGCATGATAGCCAGTTAAACAGTGCATGAACGTGTACGTGATCAGTGCATGTGCAGTCACGTGATCATTGTATGATCAGCCATGTGTTCAGTGCATGATAGACAAGGGATCAATGCATGATAGCTACGTGATCAGTGCATGCTCAGTCACATGTGCAGTGCATGATCAGCCACGAGATCAGTGCATGATATCCACGTGATCATTGCCTACAATTACGTGATCAGTGCATGTGCAGTCACGTGGTTAGTCCATGCCCAGTCACGTGATCAGTGTATGATCAGCCACGTGATAAGTGCATGATAGCCACGTAAACAGTGCATGAACGTGTACGTGATCAGTTCATGTGCAGTCACGTCATCAGTGTATGATAGACACGTGATCAGTGCATGATCAGCCATGTGATCAGTGCATGCACAGTCACGTGATCAGTGTATGATGAGCTTCGTGATCAGTGCGTGATCAGCCACGTGATCATTGCATGATCAGCCACGTGATCAGTGCATGATCAGCCATGTGATCAGTGCATGCACAGTCACGTGATCAGTGTATGATCATTTTCGTGATCAGTGCATGATCAGCCATGTGATCATTGCATGATCAGCCACGTGATCAGTGCATGCACAGTCACGTGATCAGTACATGATCAGCTTCGTGATCAGTGCATGATCAGTCACGAGATCAGTGCATGATCAGTCACATGATAAGTGCATGATCAGGCATGTGATCAGTGCATGATCACGCACGTGATCAGTGCATGATCAGTCACGTTATCAGGGTATGATGAGCCACGTGATCAGTGCATAATATCCACGTGACCAGTTCATGATCAGTCACGAGATCAGTGCATGATAGCCACGTGATCACTGTATTATCAGCCACGTGATCAGTGCATTTGCAGTCACGTGATCATTGTATGATCAGCCATGTTTTCAGTTCATGATAGACAAGGAATCAATGCATGATAGCTACGTGATCAGTGCATGCTCAGTCACATGAGCAGTGCATGATCAGCCACGTGATCAGTGCATGATAGCCACGTGATCATTGCCTACAATTACGGGATCAGTGTATGTGCAGTCACGTGTTTAGTCCATGCCCAGTCACGTGATCAGTGTATGATCAGCCACGTGATCAGTGCATGATAGCCACATAAACAGTACATGAACGTGTACGTGATCAGTTCATGCACAGTCACGTGATCAGTGTATGATCAGCTTCGTGATCAGTGCATAATCAGCCATGTGATCAGTGCATGATCAGGCACGTGAAGAGTGCATGATCAGTCACGTGATCAGTGTATGATCAGCCACGTGATCAGTGCATGATAGCCAGGACTGTGCATGATCAGTCAGGTGATCAGTGCATGATCAGCCACGGGATCAGTGCATGATAGCCATGTGATCAGTGCATGATACTTACGAGATCTGTGCATTATCAGCCAAGTAATCAGTGCATGATCAGCCACTTGATCACTGTATGATCAGCCACGTGATCAGTGCATATGCAGTCACGTGATCAGTGTATGATCAGCCACGTGTTCAGTGCATGATAGCCAAGTGATCAATGCATGATAGCTAAGTGATCAGTGCATGCTCAGTCACATGTGCAGCGCATGATATCCACGTGATCAGTGCATGATCAGCCACGTGATAAGTGCATGATAGCCACGTAAACAGTGCATGAACGTGTACGTGATCAGTTCATGCGCAGTCACGTCATCAGTGTATGATAGACACGAGATCAGTGCATGATCAGTCACATGATAAGTGCATGATCAGGCATGTGATCAGTGCATGATCAGTCACGTTATCAGGGTATGAACAGCCACGTGATCAGTGCATAATATCCACATGACCAGTTCATGATCAGTCACGAAATCAGTGCATGATAGCCACGTGATCACTGTATTATCAGCCACGTTATCAGTGCATTTGCAGTCTCGTGATCATTGTATGATCAGCCATGTGTTCATTTCATGATAGACAAGGGATCAATGCATGATAGCTACGTGATCAGTGCATGCTCAGTCACATGAGCAGTGCATGATCAGCCACGTGATCAGTGCATGATAGCCACGTGATCATTGCCTACAATTACGTGATCAGTGCATGTGCAGTCACGTGGTTAGTCCATGCCCTGTCACGTGATCAGTGTATGATAGCCACGTGATCAGTGCATGATAGCCACGTAAACAGTGCATGAACGTGTACGTGATCAGTTCATGCGCAGTCACGTCATCAGTGCATGATAGACACGTGATCAGTGCATGATCAGCCATGTGATCAGTGCATGCACAGTCACGTGATCAGTGTATGATGAGCTTCGTGATCAGTGCATGATCAGCCACGTGATCAGTGCATGATCAGCCATGTGATCAGTGCATGCACAGTCACGTGATCAGTGTATGATCATCTTCGTGATCAGTGCATGATCAGCCACGTGAGCATTGCATGATCAGCCACGTGATCAGTGCATGCACAGTCACGTGATCAGTGTATGATCAGCTTCGTGATCAGTGCATGATCAGCCACATGATCAGTGCATGATCAGTCACGAGATCAGTGCATGATTAGTCACGTGATAAGTGCATGATCAGGCATGTGATCAGTGCATGATCACGCACGTGATCAGTGCATGATCAGTCACGTTATCAGGGTATGATCAGCCACGGGATCAGTGCATAATATCCACGTGACCAGTTCATGATCAGTCACGAGATCAGTGCATGATAGCCACGTGATCACTGTATTATCAGCCACGTGATCAGTGCATTTTCAGTCACGTGATCATTGTATGATCAGCCATGTGTTCAGTTCATGATAGTCAAGGGATCAACGCATGATAGCTACGTGATCAGTGCATGCTCAGTCACATGAGCAGTGCATGATCAGCCACGTGATCAGTGCATGATAGCCACGTGATCATTGTCTACAATTACGTGATCAGTGCATGTGCAGTCACGTGGTTAGTCCATGCCCAGTCACGTGATCAGTGTATGATCAGCCACGTGTTCAGTGTATGATAGACACGTGATCAGTGCATGATCAGCAACGTGATTAGTGCATGATAGCCAGGTGATCAGTGCATGATCAGTCACGTGATCAGTGCATGATCAGCCACGGGATCAGTTCATGATAGCCATGTGATCAGTGCATGATAGCTACGTGATCAGTGCATAATCAGCCACGTAATCAGTGCATGATAGACACCTGACCAGTGCATGATCAGCAACGTGATTAGTGCATGATAGCCACGTGATCACTGTATTATCAGCCACGTGATCAGTGCATGATAGCCAAGTGATCAATGCATGATAGCTACGTGATCAGTGCATAATCAGGCACGTGTCAGTGTATTATCATCCACGTGATCATTGCACTCCAGATGGAGACTCAGCTGGAAGTTAAAGGGAAGGATGACAAGGAACTTTATGTACTGGAGCTGGAAGTTAACTCTTTGACAGAGAGAGCGAGATGGTGGTGGGGGACAGCCCCCAGTGAAATCAGAGGTGAGAGCACAAAGCAATAAAGTAGGCAGACTCTGGTTTTTTTGGGGGGGAGATGCTCGAGAATATCCGGGTGGACTCCTGAGGCTCGATCCCGCATTTGCGTATGCCGAGCCTCCTTCCTCATGACCTTTGTCCAGAGTCGAATGCCTCACCGGCTCCCGGCACATGATCAGTGCATGCTCAGTCACGATATCAGTGCATGATCAGCCACGTGATCACTGACGGCACAGTCACGTAATCAGTGCATGATCAATCACGTGATCAGTGCATGATCATTTACGTGATCAGTGCATGATCAGTCATGTGACCAATACATGGTAGCTACTTGATCATTGCATGATCAGCCACATGAGCAGTGCATGATAGCCACGTGATGTGTTGATAGCTACGTGATCAGTTCATGATTAGTGACGTGATCTGTGCATGACCAGGCAGGTGATCAGTGTGTGATCGGCCACGTGAACAGTGCATGATAGCCACGTGATCAGTGCATGATCAGTCACCCGATGGGTGCATGATCAGTCACGTGACCGGTACATGGTAGCTACGTGATCACTGCATGATCAGCCACTCGAGCAGTGCATGATAGCCACGTGATCAGTGCATGATCAGTCACGTGATCAGTGCATGATCAGTCACGTGATCAGTGCATGATCAAATACGTGATCAGTGCATGATCAGCCACGTGATCAGTGCGTGATAGCCACGTAATCAGTGCATGAGAGCCACGTGACCAGTTCATGATCAGTCACGTGATACGTGTGTGACCAGCCATGTAATCAGTGCATGATACCCACGTGATCAGTGCATGATAGCCATGAGATCAGTTCATGATTAGTCACGGGATGTGTGAATGACCAGGCACGTGATCAGTGTATGACCAGCCAAGTGATCAGTGCATGATAGCCACGTGATCAGTGCATGCTCAGTCACGTGATCTGGACTTGATCAGCCACGGGATCAGTGCCTGCAGAGTCACGTGATCAGGGCCTACTGAGCTGCGTGATTCCTGCCGGCTCATCTGCATGAAAATTGCCAGCTGAGCTGCGTGATTCCTGTCGGCTCATCTGCTTGACAATTGCCAGCTGAGCTGCGTGATTCCTGCCTGGTCACCTGCTTGAATATTGCCAGTTGAGCAGCATGATTCGTCACTGCTGATCTCCATGCTTATTGCCTGCTGATTGCGTGGTTTGTGTCTGCTCAGCTCTTTGAGTATTGCCTTCTGAGGTCCCTGTTCGGGCGCCACCTGCCGGGGACCAGCCCCAGCTCATCCAGGGTATTCGAAGGAGAGATGGCCTAGGCGACTATTTATATGCTAATCGGAGATGTCAAGAATAATAGTATGAGGATAGCTCAGTAGGAAAATTCGGTGGAGAAAAGAGACTGAGTAGCTTGGTTTACGCGGGAGACCAATCAAACTTCAAGACAAGAAGTTTGCACCACTTACATAGGCCACAGGCGCCCTCTCGAATAGCGGAAGGTGCCTCACCCTAGACGCCTTCTCGAGTGGGTCTTAGCAGCCCAGGCATAATTAGTAAGCGTGGTGGGTTCCGCGCTCCAGATGAGACTCAGGTGGAAGTGAAAGGGATAAATGACAGGGAACTTTATGAATTGGAGCTGTAGTTTACCTCTTTGACAGAGAGAGCGAGATGGTGGTGGGGGAGAGCCCCCAGTAAAATCAGAGGTGAGAGCAAAAGGAATAAAGTAGGCAGACTCTGGTTTTTTTGGGGGGTAGATGCTCGAGAATATCCGGCTGGACTCTTGAGGCTCGATCCCGCATTTGCGTATGCCGAGCCTCCTTCCTCATGACCTTTGTCCAAATTGGAATGCCTCACCGGCTCCCGGCACATGATCAGTGCATGCTCAGTCACGATATCAGTGCATGATCAGCCTCGGGGTCACTGACTGTACAGTCACGTGATCAGCGCCTCTCAGTCACGTGATCACCGTATGATAAACACGTGATCAGTGAACGATCAGTCACCTGATCACTGCATGCTCAGTCAGGTGGTCAGTTCCTGATCAGCCACGTGATCAGTGCGTGCACAGTCACATTGTTAGCGCCTGTCAGTCACTGATCACTGCATGAGAAACACGTGATCAGTGCATGAGAGCCACGTGATCAGTGCCTGATCATCCACGTCATCAGTGCATGCACAGTCACGTGATCAGTGCATGAGAGCCACGTGATCAGTGCATGCTCAGTCACGTGATCTGTGCTTGATCAGCCACGTGATCAGTGCCTGCAGAGTCACGTGATCAGGGCCTGCTGAGCTGCGTGATTCCTTACTGCTCATCTGCACGATAACTGCCAGCTGAGCTGCGTGATTCTTGTCTGCTCATCTGCTTGACAATTGCCAGCTGAGCTGCGTGATTCCTGTCGGCTCATCTGCTTGCCAATTGCCAGCTGAGCTGCGTGATTCCTGCCTGGTCACCTGCTTGATTATTGCCAGTTGAGCAGCATGATTCGTCACTGCTGAGCTCCATGCTTATTGCCTGCTGATTGCGTGGTTCGTGTCTGCTCAGCTCTTTGAGTATTGCCTCCTGATGTCCCTGTTCGGGCGCCACCTGCCGGGGAACAGCCCCAGCTGATCCAGGGTATTCGAAGGAGAGATGGCCTAGGCGACTATTTATATGCTAATCAGAGATGTCAAGAATAATAGTATGAGGATAGCTCAGTAGGATAATTCGGTGGAGAAAAGAGACTGAGTAGCTTGGGAGACCTATCAAACTTCAAGACAAGAAGTTTGCACCACTTCCGTAGGCCGCAGACGCCCTCCCGAATAGCGGAAGATGCCTCACCCTAGACACATTCTCGAGTGGGTCTTAGCAGCCAGGCATAATTAGTAAGCGTGGTGGCTTCCACGCTCCAGATGGAGACTCAGCTGGAAGTTAAAGGGAAGGATGACAAGGAACTTTATGAACTGGAGCTGGAAGTTAACTCTTTGACAGAGAGAGCGAGATGGTGGTGGGGGACAGCCCCCAGTGAAATCAGAGGTGAGAGCACAAAGCAATAAAGTAGGCAGACTCTGGTTTTTTTGGGGGGGAGATGCTCGAGAATATCCGGGTGGCCTCCTGAGGCTCAATCCCGCATTTGCGTATGCCGAGCCTCCTTCCTCATGACCTTTGTCCAGAGTGGAATGCCTCACCGGCTCCCGGCACATGATCAGTGCATGCTCAGTCACGATATCAGTGCATGATCAGCCACGTGATCACTGACGGCACAGTCACGTGATCAGTGCATGATCAATCACGTGATCAGTGCATGATCATTTACGTGATCAGTGCATGATCAGTCACGTGACCAATACATGGTAGCTACTTGATCATTGCATGATCAGCCACATGAGCAGTGCATGATAGCCACGTGATGTGTTGATAGCTACGTGATCAGTTCATGATTAGTGACGTGATCTGTGCATGACCAGGCAGGTGATCAGTGTATGATCGGCCACGTGAACAGTGCATGATAGCCACGTGATCAGTGCATGATCAGTCACCCGATGGGTGCATGATCAGTCACGTGACCGATACATGGTAGCTACGTGATCACTGCATGATCAGCCACTCGAGCAGTGCATGATAGCCACGTGATCAGTGCATGATCAGTAACGTGATCAGTGCATGATCAATCAAGTGATCAGTGCATGATCAGTCACGTGATCAGTGCATGATCAGTCACGTGATCAGTGCATGATCAATTACGTGATCAGTGCATGATCAGCCACGTGATCAGTGCGTGATAGCCACGTAATCAGTGCATGAGAGCCACGTGACCAGTTCATGATCAGTCACGTGATACGTGTGTGACCAGCCACGTAATCAGTGCATGATAACCACGTGATCAGTGCATGATAGCCATGAGATCAGTTCATGATTAGTCACGGGATGTGTGAATGACCAGGCACGTGATCAGTGTATGACCAGCCAAGTGATCTGTGCATGATAGCCACGTGATCAGTGCATGCTCAGTCACGTGATCTGGACTTGATCAGCCACGGGATCAGTGCCTGCAGAGTCACGTGATCAGGGCCTACTGAGCTGCGTGATTCCTGCCGGCTCATCTGCATGACAATTGCCAGCTGAGCTGCGTGATTCCTGTCGGCTCATCTGCTTGACAATTGCCAGCTGAGCTGCGTGATTCCTGCCTGGTCACCTGCTTGAATATTGCCAGTTGAGCAGCATGATTCGTCACTGCTGATCTCCATGCTTATTGCCTGCTGATTGCGTGGTTCGTGTCTGCTCAGCTCTTTGAGTATTGCCTCCTGAGGTCCCTGTTCGGGCGCCACCTGCCGGGGACCAGCCCCAGCTGATCCAGGGAATTCGAAGGAGAGATGGCCTAGGCGACTATTTATATGCTAATCAGAGATGTCAAGAATAATAGTATGAGGATAGCTCAGTAGGATAATTCGGTGAAGAAAAGAGACTGAGTAGCTTGGGAGACCAATCAAACTTCAAGACAAGAAGTTTGCACCACTTCCGTAGGCCGCAGACGCCCTCTCGAATAGCGGAAGATGCCTCACCCTAGACACATTCTCGAGTGGGTCTTAGCAGCCCAGGCATAATTAGTAAGCGTGGTGGGTTCCACGCTCCAGATGGAGACTCAGCTGGAAGTTAAAGGGAAGGATGACAAGGAACTTTATGAACTGGAGCTGTAAGTTAACTCTTTGACAGAGAGAGCGAGATGGTGGTGGGGGACAGCCCCCAGTGAAATCAGAGGTGAGAGCACAAAGCAATAAAGTAGGCAGACTCTGGTTTTTTTGGGGGGGAGATGCTCGAGAATATCCGCGTGGACTCCTGAGGCTCGTTCCCCATTTGCGTATGCAGAGCCTCCTTCCTCATGACCTTTGTCCAGAGTGGAATGCCTCACCGGCTCCCGGCACATGATCAGTGCATGCTCAGTCACGATATCAGTGCATGATCAGCCACGTGATCACTGACGGCACAGTCACGTGATCAGTGCATGATCAATCACGTGAGCAGTGCATGATCATTTACGTGATCAGTGCATGATCAGTCAGGTGACCAATACATGGTAGCTACGTGATCATTGCATGATCAGCCACATGAGCAGTGCATGATAGCCACGTGATGTGTTGATAGCTACGTGATCAGTTCATGATTAGTGACGTGATCTGTGCATGACCAGGCAGGTGATCAGTGTATGATCGGCCACGTGAACAGTGCATGATAGCCACGTGATCAGTGCATGATCAGTCACCCGATGGGTGCATGATCAGTCACGTGACCGGTACATGGTAGATACCTGATCACTGCATGATCAGCCACTCGAGCAGTGCATGATAGCCACGTGATCAGTGCATGATCAGTAACGTGATCAGTGCATGATCAATCAAGTGATCAGTGCATGATCAGTCACGTGATCAGTGCATGATCAGTAACCTGATCAGTTCATGATCAATCAAGTGATCAGTGCATGATCAGTCACGTGATCAGTGCATGATCAGTCACGTGATCTGTGCATGATCAATTACGTGATCATTGCATGATCAGCCACGTAATCAGTGCGTGATAGCCACGTAATCAGTGCATGAGAGCCACGTGACCAGTTCATGATCAGTCACGTTATACGTGTGTGACCAGCCACGTAATCAGTGCATGATACCCACGTGATCAGTGCATGATAGCCATGAGATCAGTTCATGATTAGTCACGGGATGTGTGAATGACCAGGCACGTGATCAGTGTATGACCAGCCAAGTGATCAGTGCATGATAGCCACGTGATCAGTGCATGCTCAGTCACGTGATCTGGACTTGATCAGCCACGGGATCAGTGCCTGCAGAGTCACGGGATCAGGGCCTGCTGAGCTGCGTGATTCCTGCCGGCTCATCTGCATGACAATTGCCAGCTGAGCTGCGTGATTCCTGAATGCTCATCTGCTTGCCAATTGCCAGCTGAGCTGCGGGATTCCTGCCTGGTCACCTGCTTGATTATTGCCAGTTGAGCAGCATGATTCGTCACTGCTGAGCTCCATGCTTATTGCCTGCTGATTGCGTGGTTCGTGTCTGCTCAGCTCTTAGATTATTGCCTCCTGAGGTCCCTGTTCGGGCGCCACCTGCCGGGGAACATCCCCAGCTGACCCAGGGTATTCGAAGTAGAGATGGCCTAGGCGACTATTTATATGCTTATCAGAGATATCAAGAATAATATTATTAGGATAGCTCAGTAGGAAAATTCGGTGGAGAAAAGAGATTGAGTAGCTTGGTTTACACGGGAGACCAATAAAATATCTAGACAAGAAGTTTGCATCACTTACATAGGGAGAAGGCGCCCTCTCGAATGGCGGAAGGCGCCTCACACTAGACACCTTCTCGAGTGGGTCTTAGCAGCCCAGGCATAATTAGTAAGCGTGGTGGGTTCCGCGCTCCAGATGAGACTCAGGTGGAAGTGAAAGGGATAAATGACAGGGAACTTTATGAATTGGAGCTGTAGGTTACCTCTTTGACAGAGAGAGCGAGATGGTGCTGGGGGAGAGCCCCCAGTAAAATCAGAGGTGAGAGCAAAAGGAATAAAGTAGGCAGACTCTGGTTTTTTTGGGGGGTAGATGCTCGAGAATATCCGGATGGACTCTTGAGGCTCGATCCCGCATTTGCGTATGCCGAGCCTCCTTCCTCATGACCTTTGTCCAAATTGGAATGCCTCACCGTCTCCCGGCACATGATCAGTGCATGCTCAGTCACGATATCAGTGCATGATCAGCCACGGGGTCACTGACTGTACAGTCACGTGATCAGCGCCTCTCAGTCACATGATCACCGTATGATAAACACGTGATCAGTGAACGATCAGTCACCTGATCAATGCATGCTCAGTCAGGTGGTCAGTTCCTGATCAGCCACATGATCAGTGCGTGCACAGTCACATGATCAGCGCCTGTCAGTCACTGATCACTGCATGAGAAACACGTGATCAGTGCATGAGAGGCACGTGATCAGTGCCTGATCATCCACGTCATCAGTGCATGCTGAGTCACGTGATCTGTGCTTGATCAGCCACGTGATCAGTGCCTGCAGAGTCACGTGATCAGGGCCTGCTGAGCTGCGTGATTCCTTACTGCTCATCTGCACGATAACTGCCAGCTGAACTGCGTGATTCTTGTCTGCTCATCTGCTTGACAATTGCCAGCTGAGCTGCGTGATTCCTGTCGGCTCATCTGCTTGACAATTGCCAGCTGAGCTGCGTGATTCCTGCCTGGTCACCTGCTTGATTATTGCCAGTTGAGCAGCATGATTCGTCACTGCTGAGCTCCATGCTTATTGCCTGCTGATTGCGTGGTTCGTGTCTGCTCAGCTCTTTGAGTATTGCCTCCTGAGGTCCCTGTTCGGGCGCCACCTGCCGGGGACCAGCCCCAGCTGATCCAGGGTATTCGAAGGAGAGATGGCCTAGGCGACTATTTATATGCTAATCAGAGATGTCAAGAATAATAGTATGAGGATAGCTCAGTAGGATAATTCGGTGGAGAAAAGAGACTGAGTAGCTTGGGAGACCAATCAAACTTCAAGACAAGAAGTTTGCACCACTTCCGTAGGCCGCAGACGCCCTCTCGAATAGCGGAAGATGCCTCACCCTAGACACATTCTCGAGTGGGTCTTAGCAGCCCAGGCATAATTAGTAAGCGTGGTGGGTTCCACGCTCCAGATGGAGACTCAGCTGGAAGTTAAAGGGAAGGATGACAAGGAACTTTATGAACTGGAGCTGTAAGTTAACTCTTTGACAGAGAGAGCGAGATGGTGGTGGGGGACAGCCCCCAGTGAAATCAGAGGTGAGAGCACAAAGCAATAAAGTAGGCAGACTCTGGTTTTTTTGGGGGGGAGATGCTCGAGAATATCCGGGTGGACTCCTGAGGCTCGATCCCGCATTTGCGTATGCCGAGCCTCCTTCCTCATGACCTTTGTCCAGAGTGGAATGCCTCACCGGCTCCCGGCACATGATCAGTGCATGCTCAGTCACGATATCAGTGCATGATCAGCCACCTGATCACTGACGGCACAGTCACGTGATCAGTGCATGATCAATCACGTGATCAGTGCATGATCATTTACGTGATCAGTGCATGATCAGTCACGTGACCAATACATGGTAGCTACGTGATCATTGCATGATCAGCCACATGAGCAGTGCATGATAGCCACGTGATGTGTTGATAGCTACGTGATCAGTTCATGATTAGTGACGTGATCTGTGCATGACCAGGCAGGTGATCAGTGTATGATCGGCCACGTGAACAGTGCATGATAGCCACGTGATCAGTGCATGATCAGTCACCCGATGGGTGCATGATCAGTCACGTGACCGGTACATGGTAGCTACGTGATCACTGCATGATCAGCCACTCGAGCAGTGCATGATAGCCACGTGATCAGTGCATGATCAGTAACGTGATCAGTGCATGATCAATCAAGTGATCAGTGCATGATCAGTCACGTGATCAGTGCATGATCAGTCACGTGATCAGTGCATGATCAATTACGTGATCAGTGCATGATCAGCCACGTGATCAGTGCGTGATAGCCACGTAATCAGTGCATGAGAGCCACGTGACCAGTTCATGATCAGTCACGTGATACGTGTGTGACCAGCCACGTAATCAGTGCATGATACCCACGTGATCAGTGCATGATAGCCATGAGATCAGTTCATGATTAGTCACGGGATGTGTGAATGACCAGGCACGTGATCAGTGTATGACCAGCCAAGTGATCAGTGCATGATAGCCACGTGATCAGTGCATGCTCAGTCACGTGATCTGGACTTGATCAGCCACGGGATCAGTGCCTGCAGAGTCACGTGATCAGGGCCTACTGAGCTGCGTGATTCCTGCCGGCTCATCTGCATGACAATTGCCAGCTGAGCTGCGTGATTCCTGTCGGCTCATCTGCTTGACAATTGCCAGCTGAGCTGCGTGATTCCTGCCTGGTCACCTGCTTGAATATTGCCAGTTGAGCAGCATGATTCGTCACTGCTGATCTCCATGCTTATTGCCTGCTGATTGCGTGGTTCGTGTCTGCTCAGCTCTTTGAGTATTGCCTTCTGAGGTCCCTGTTCGGGCGCCACCTGCCGGGGACCAGCCCCAGCTGATCCAGGGTATTCGAAGGAGAGATGGCCTAGGCGACTATTTATATGCTAATCGGAGATGTCAAGAATAATAGTATGAGGATAGCTCAGTAGGAAAATTCGGTGGAGAAAAGAGACTGAGTAGCTTGGTTTACGCGGGAGACCAATCAAACTTCAAGACAAGAAGTTTGCACCACTTACATAGGCCACAGGCGCCCTCTCGAATAGCGGAAGGTGCCTCACCCTAGACACCTTCTCGAGTGGGTCTTAGCAGCCCAGGCATAATTAGTAAGCGAGGTGGGTTCCGAGCTCCAGATGGAGACTCAGCTGGAAGTTCAAGGGAAGAATGACAAGGAACTTTATGAATTGGAGCTGTAAGTTAACTCTTTGACAGAGAGAGCGAGATGGTGGTGGGGGACAGCCCCCAGTGAAATCAGAGGTGAGAGCACAAAGCAATAAAGTAGGCAGACTCTGGTTTTTTTTGGGGGGGAGATGCTCGAGAATATCCGGGTGGACTCCTGAGGCTCGATCCCACATTTGCGTATGCCGAGCCTCCTTCCTCATGACCTTTGTCCAGAGTGGAATGCCTCACCGGCTCCCGGCACATGATCAGTGCATGCTCAGTCACGATATCAGTGCATGATCAGCCACGTGATCACTGACGGCACAGTCACGTGATCAGCGCCTCTCAGTCACGTGATCACCATATGATAAACACGTGATCAGTGAACAACCAGCCACGTGATCACTGCATGCCCAATCAGGTTGTCAGTTCCTGATCAGCCACGTCATCAGTGCATGCGCAGTCACGTGATCAGTGCATGATAGCCACGTGATCAGTGCGTGCACAGTTCCATGATCAGCGCCTGTCAGTCACTGATAATTGCCTGAGAAACACGGGATCAGTGCATGATGAGCCATGTGATCAGTGCCTGATCAGCCACCTGATCACTGACTGCACAGTCACGTGATCAGCGCCTCTCAGTCACGGGATCACCGTATGATAAACACGTGATCAGTGAACTCCCAGCCACGTGATCACTGCATGCTCAGTCAGGTAGGTCAGATCCTGATCAGCCAAGTGATCAGTGCGTGCACAGTCACATGATCAGTGCCTGTCAGTCACTGATCACTGCATGAGAAACACGTGTTCAGTGCATGAGGAGCCACGTGATCAGTGCCTGATCATCCACGTCATCAGTGCAAGTGCAGTCACCTGATCAGTGCATGAGAGCCACGTGATCAGTGCTTGCTCAGTCACGTGATCCGTACTTGATCAGCCACGTGATCAGTGCCTGCAGAGTCACGGGATCAGGGCCTGCTGAGCTGCATGATTCCTGCCGGCTCATCTGCATGATAATTGGCAGCTGAGCTGCGGGATTCCTGAATGCTCATCTGCTTGCCAATTGCCAGCTGAGCCGCGGGATTCCTGCCTGGTCACCTGCTTGATTATTGCCAGTTGAGCAGCATGATTCGTCACTGCTGAGCTCCATGCTTATTGCCTGCTGATTGCGTGGTTCCTGTCTGCTCAGCTCTTAGATTATTGCCTCCTGAGGTCCCTGTTCGGGCGCCACCTGCCGGGGAACATCCCCAGCTGACCCAGGGTATTCGAAGTAGAGATGGCCTAGGCGACTATTTATATGCTTATCAGAGATATCAAGAATAATATTATTAGGATAGCTCAGTAGGAAAATTCGGTGGAGAAAAGAGATTGAGTAGCTTGGTTTACACGGGAGACCAATAAAATATCTAGACAAGAAGTTTGCATCACTTACATAGGGAGAAGGCGCCCTCTCGAATGGCGGAAGGCGCCTCACCCTAGACACCTTCTCGAGTGGGTCTTAGCAGCCCAGGCATAATTAGTAAGCGTGGTGGGTTCCGCGCTCCAGATGAGACTCAGGTGGAAGTGAAAGGGATAAATGACAGGGAACTTTATGAATTGGAGCTGTAGGTTACCTCTTTGACAGAGAGAGCGAGATGGTGGTGGGGGAGAGCCTCCAGTAAAATCAGAGGTGAGAGCAAAAGGAATAAAGTAGGCAGACTCTGGTTTTTTTGGGGGGTAGATGCTCGAGAATATCCGGCTGGACTCTTGAGGCTCGATCCCGCATTTGCGTATGCCGAGCCTCCTTCCTCATGACCTTTGTCCAAATTGGAATGCCTCACCGTCTCCCGGCACATGATCAGTGCATGCTCAGTCACGATATCAGTGCATGATCAGCCACGGGGTCACTGACTGTACAGTCACGTGATCAGCGCCTCTCAGTCACGTGATCACCGTATGATAAACACGTGATCAGTGAACGATCAGTCACCTGATCACTGCATGCTCAGTCAGGTGGTCAGTTCCTGATCAGCCACGTGATCAGTGCGTGCACAGTCACATGATCAGCGCCTGTCAGTCACTGATCACTGCATGAGAAACACGTGATCAGTGCATGAGAGCCACGTGATCAGTGCCTGATCATCCACGTCATCAGTGCATGCGCAGTCACGTGATCAGTGCATGATAGCCACGTGATCAGTGCATGCTCAGTCACGTGATCTGTGCTTGATCAGCCACGTGATCAGTGCCTGCAGAGTCACGTGATCAGGGCCTGCTGAGCTGCGTGATTCCTTACTGCTCATCTGCATGATAACTGCCAGCTGAGCTGCGTGATTCTTGTCTGCTCATCTGCTTGACAATTGCCAGCTGAGCTGCGTGATTCCTGTCGGCTCATCTGCTTGACAATTGCCAGCTGAGCTGCGTGATTCCTGCCTGGTCACCTGCTTGATTATTGCCAGTTGAGCAGCATGATTCGTCACTGCTGAGCTCCATGCTTATTGCCTGCTGATTGCGTGGTTCGTGTCTGCTCAGCTCTTTGAGTATTGCCTCCTGAGGTCCCTGTTCGGGCGCCACCTGCCGGGGACCAGCCCCAGCTGATCCAGGGTATTCGAAGGAGAGATGGCCTAGGCGACTATTTATATGCTAATCAGAGATGTCAAGAATAATAGTATGAGGATAGCTCAGTAGGATAATTCGGTGGAGAAAAGAGACTGAGTAGCTTGGGAGACCAATCAAACTTCAAGACAAGAAGTTTGCACCACTTCCGTAGGCCGCAGACGCCCTCTCGAATAGCGGAAGATGCCTCACCCTAGACACATTCTCGAGTGGGTCTTAGCAGCCCAGGCATAATTAGTAAGCGTGGTGGGTTCCACGCTCCAGATGGAGACTCAGCTGGAAGTTAAAGGGAAGGATGACAAGGAACTTTATGAACTGGAGCTGTAAGTTAACTCTTTGACAGAGAGAGCGAGATGGTGGTGGGGGACAGCCCCCAGTGAAATCAGAGGTGAGAGCACAAAGCAATAAAGTAGGCAGACTCTGGTTTTTTTGGGGGGGAGATGCTCGAGAATATCCGGGTGGACTCCTGAGGCTCGATCCCGCATTTGCGTATGCCGAGCCTCCTTCCTCATGACCTTTGTCCAGAGTGGAATGCCTCACCGGCTCCCGGCACATGATCAGTGCATGCTCAGTCACGATATCAGTGCATGATCAGCCACGTGATCACTGACGGCACAGTCACGTGATCAGTGCATGATCAATCACGTGATCAGTGCATGATCATTTACGTGATCAGTGCATGATCAGTCACGTGACCAATACATGGTAGCTACGTGATCATTGCATGATCAGCCACATGAGCAGTGCATGATAGCCACGTGATGTGTTGATAGCTACGTGATCAGTTCATGATTAGTGACGTGATCTGTGCATGACCAGGCAGGTGATCAGTGTATGATCGGCCACGTGAACAGTGCATGATAGCCACGTGATCAGTGCATGATCAGTCACCCGATGGGTGCATGATCAGTCACGTGACCGGTACATGGTAGCTACGTGATCACTGCATGATCAGCCACTCGAGCAGTGCATGATAGCCACGTGATCAGTGCATGATCAGTAACGTGATCAGTGCATGATCAATCAAGTGATCAGTGCATGATCAGTCACGTGATCAGTGCATGATCAATTACGTGATCAGTGCATGATCAGCCACGTGATCAGTGCGTGATAGCCACGTAATCAGTGCATGAGAGCCACGTGACCAGTTCATGATCAGTCACGTGATACGTGTGTGACCAGCCACGTAATCAGTGCATGATACCCACGTGATCAGTGCATGATAGCCATGAGATCAGTTCATGATTAGTCACGGGATGTGTGAATGACCAGGCACGTGATCAGTGTATGACCAGCCAAGTGATCAGTGCATGATAGCCACGTGATCAGTGCATGCTCAGTCACGTGATCTGGACTTGATCAGCCACGGGATCAGTGCCTGCAGAGTCACGTGATCAGGGCCTACTGAGCTGCGTGATTCCTGCCGGCTCATCTGCATGACAATTGCCAGCTGAGCTGCGTGATTCCTGTCGGCTCATCTGCTTGACAATTGCCAGCTGAGCTGCGTGATTCCTGCCTGGTCACCTGCTTGAATATTGCCAGTTGAGCAGCATGATTCGTCACTGCTGATCTCCATGCTTATTGCCTGCTGATTGCGTGGTTCGTGTCTGCTCAGCTCTTTGAGTATTGCCTTCTGAGGTCCCTGTTCGGGCGCCACCTGCCGGGGACCAGCCCCAGCTGATCCAGGGTATTCGAAGGAGAGATGGCCTAGGCGACTATTTATATGCTAATCGGAGATGTCAAGAATAATAGTATGAGGATAGCTCAGTAGGAAAATTCGGTGGAGAAAAGAGACTGAGTAGCTTGGTTTACGCGGGAGACCAATCAAACTTCAAGACAAGAAGTTTGCACCACTTACATAGGCCACAGGCGCCCTCTCGAATAGCGGAAGGTGCCTCACCCTAGACACCTTCTCGAGTGGGTCTTAGCAGCCCAGGCATAATTAGTAAGCGAGGTGGGTTCCGAGCTCCAGATGGAGACTCAGCTGGAAGTTCAAGGGAAGAATGACAAGGAACTTTATGAATTGGAGCTGTAAGTTAACTCTTTGACAGAGAGAGCGAGATGGTGGTGGGGGACAGCCCCCAGTGAAATCAGAGGTGAGAGCACAAAGCAATAAAGTAGGCAGACTCTGGTTTTTTTGGGGGGGAGATGCTCGAGAATATCCGGGTGGACTCCTGAGGCTCGATCCCGCATTTGCGTATGCCGAGCCTCCTTCCTCATGACCTTTGTCCAGAGTGGAATGCCTCACCGGCTCCCAGGCACATGATCAGTGCATGCTCAGTCACGATATCAGTGCATGATCAGCCACGTGATCACTGACGGCACAGTCACGTGATCAGCGCCTCTCAGTCACGTGATCACCTTATGATAAACACGTGATCAGTGAACGACCAGCCACGTGATCACTGCATGCGCAGTCAGGTGGTCAGTTCCTGATCAGCCACGTGATCAGTGCGTGCACAGTCCCCTGATCAGCTCCTGTCAGTCACTGTATCACTGCCTTATAAACCCGGGATCAGTGCCCGATCAGCCACGTCATCAGTGCATGCGCAGTCACGTGATCAGTGCATGATAGCCACGTGATCAGTGCGTGCACAGTCCCATGATCAGCGCCTGTCAGTCACTGATCATTGCCTGAGAAACAGGTGATCAGTGCATGATAAGCCATGTGATCAGTGCCTGATCAAGCCACGTCATCAGTGCATGCGCAGTCACGCGATCAGTTGCATGATAGCCACGTGATCAGTGCATGCTCAGTCACGTGATCTGGACTTGATCAGCCACGTGATCAGTGCCTGCAGAGTCACGTGATCAGGGCCTGCTGAGCTGCGTGATTCCTGCCGGCTCATCTGCATGATAAATTGCCAGCTGAGCTGCGTGATTCCTGTCTGCTCATCTGCTTGACAATTGCCAGCTGAGCTGCGTGATTCCTGCCTGGTCACCTGCTTGATATTGCCAGTTGAGCAGCATGATTCGTCACTGCTGAGCTCCATGCTTATTGCCTGCTGATTGCGTGGTTCGTGTCTGCTCAGCTCTTTGAGTATTGCCTCCTGAGGTCCCTGTTCGGGCGCCACCTGCCGGGGACCAGCCCCAGCTGATCCAGGGTATTCGAAGGAGAGATGGCCTAGGCGACTATTTATATGCTAATCAGGAGATGTCAAGAATAATAGTATGAGGATAGCTCAGTAGGAAAATTCGGTGGAGAAAAGAGACTGAGTAGCTTGGTTACGCGGAGACCAATCAAACTTCAAGACAAGAAGTTTGCACCACTTACGTAGGCCGCAGACGCCCTCTCGAATAGCGGAAGATGCCTCACCCTAGACACCTTCTCGAGTGGGTCTTAGCAGCCCAGGCATAATTAGTAAGCGTGGTGGGTTCCGACGCTCCAGATGGAGACTCAGCTGGAAGTTAAAGGGAAGGATGACAAGGAACTTTATGAACTGGAGCTGTAAGTTAACTCTTTGACAGAGAGAGCGAGATGGTGGTGGGGGACAGCCCCCAGTGAAATCAGAGGTGAGAGCACAAAGCAATAAAGTAGGCAGACTCTGGTTTTTTTGGGGGGAGATGCTCGAGAATATCCGGGTGGACTCCTGAGGCTCGATCCCGCATTTGCGTATGCCGAGCCTCCTTCCTCATGACCTTTGTCCAGAGTGGAATGCCTCACCGGCTCCCGGCACATGATCAGTGCATGCTCAGTCACGATATCAGTGCATGATCAGCCACCTGGTCACTGACGGCACAGTCACGTGATCAGTGCATGATCAATCACGTGATCAGTGCATGATCATTTACGTGATCAGTGCATGATCAGTCACGTGACCAATACATGGTAGCTACGTGATCATTGCATGATCAGCCACATGAGCAGTGCATGATAGCCACGTGATGTGTTGATAGCTACGTGATCAGTTCATGATTAGTGACGTGATCTGTGCATGACCAGGCAGGTGATCAGTGTATGATCGGCCACGTGAACAGTGCATGATAGCCACGTGATCAGTGCATGATCAGTCACCCGATGGGTGCATGATCAGTCACGTGACCGGTACATGGTAGCTACGTGATCACTGCATGATCAGCCACTCGAGCAGTGCATGATAGCCACGTGATCAGTGCATGATCAGTAACGTGATCAGTGCATGATCAATCAAGTGATCAGTGCATGATCAGTCACGTGATCAGTGCATGATCAATTACGTGATCAGTGCATGATCAGCCACGTGATCAGTGCGTGATAGCCACGTAATCAGTGCATGAGAGCCACGTGACCAGTTCATGATCAGTCACGTGATACGTGTGTGACCAGCCACGTAATCAGTGCATGATACCCACGTGATCAGTGCATGATAGCCATGAGATCAGTTCATGATTAGTCACGGGATGTGTGAATGACCAGGCACGTGATCAGTGTATGACCAGCCAAGTGATCAGTGCATGATAGCCACGTGATCAGTGCATGCTCAGTCACGTGATCTGGACTTGATCAGCCACGGGATCAGTGCCTGCAGAGTCACGTGATCAGGGCCTACTGAGCTGCGTGATTCCTGCCGGCTCATCTGCATGACAATTGCCAGCTGAGCTGCGTGATTCCTGTCGGCTCATCTGCTTGACAATTGCCAGCTGAGCTGCGTGATTCCTGCCTGGTCACCTGCTTGAATATTGCCAGTTGAGCAGCATGATTCGTCACTGCTGATCTCCATGCTTATTGCCTGCTGATTGCGTGGTTCGTGTCTGCTCAGCTCTTTGAGTATTGCCTTCTGAGGTCCCTGTTCGGGCGCCACCTGCCGGGGACCAGCCCCAGCTGATCCAGGGTATTCGAAGGAGAGATGGCCTAGGCGACTATTTATATGCTAATCGGAGATGTCAAGAATAATAGTATGAGGATAGCTCAGTAGGAAAATTCGGTGGAGAAAAGAGACTGAGTAGCTTGGTTTACGCGGGAGACCAATCAAACTTCAAGACAAGAAGTTTGCACCACTTACATAGGCCACAGGCGCCCTCTCGAATAGCGGAAGGTGCCTCACCCTAGACACCTTCTCGAGTGGGTCTTAGCAGCCCAGGCATAATTAGTAAGCGAGGTGGGTTCCGAGCTCCAGATGGAGACTCAGCTGGAAGTTCAAGGGAAGAATGACAAGGAACTTTATGAATTGGAGCTGTAAGTTAACTCTTTGACAGAGAGAGCGAGATGGTGGTGGGGGACAGCCCCCAGTGAAATCAGAGGTGAGAGCACAAAGCAATAAAGTAGGCAGACTCTGGTTTTTTTGGGGGGGAGATGCTCGAGAATATCCGGGTGGACTCCTGAGGCTCGATCCCACATTTGCGTATGCCGAGCCTCCTTCCTCATGACCTTTGTCCAGAGTGGAATGCCTCACCGGCTCCCGGCACATGATCAGTGCATGCTCAGTCACGATATCAGTGCATGATCAGCCACGTGATCACTGACGGCACAGTCACGTGATCAGCGCCTCTCAGTCACGTGATCACCATATGATAAACACGTGATCAGTGAACAACCAGCCACGTGATCACTGCATGCCCAATCAGGTTGTCAGTTCCTGATCAGCCACGTCATCAGTGCATGCGCAGTCACGTGATCAGTGCATGATAGCCACGTGATCAGTGCGTGCACAGTTCCATGATCAGCGCCTGTCAGTCACTGATAATTGCCTGAGAAACACGGGATCAGTGCATGATGAGCCATGTGATCAGTGCCTGATCAGCCACCTGATCACTGACTGCACAGTCACGTGATCAGCGCCTCTCAGTCACGGGATCACCGTATGATAAACACGTGATCAGTGAACTCCCAGCCACGTGATCACTGCATGCTCAGTCAGGTAGGTCAGATCCTGATCAGCCAAGTGATCAGTGCGTGCACAGTCACATGATCAGTGCCTGTCAGTCACTGATCACTGCATGAGAAACACGTGTTCAGTGCATGAGGAGCCACGTGATCAGTGCCTGATCATCCACGTCATCAGTGCAAGTGCAGTCACCTGATCAGTGCATGAGAGCCACGTGATCAGTGCTTGCTCAGTCACGTGATCCGTACTTGATCAGCCACGTGATCAGTGCCTGCAGAGTCACGGGATCAGGGCCTGCTGAGCTGCATGATTCCTGCCGGCTCATCTGCATGATAATTGGCAGCTGAGCTGCGGGATTCCTGAATGCTCATCTGCTTGCCAATTGCCAGCTGAGCCGCGGGATTCCTGCCTGGTCACCTGCTTGATTATTGCCAGTTGAGCAGCATGATTCGTCACTGCTGAGCTCCATGCTTATTGCCTGCTGATTGCGTGGTTCGTGTCTGCTCAGCTCTTTGAGTATTGCCTCCTGAGGTCCCTGTTCGGGCGCCACCTGCCGGGGACCAGCCCCAGCTGATCCAGGGTATTCGAAGGAGAGATGGCCTAGGCGACTATTTATATGCTAATCAGAGATGTCAAGAATAATAGTATGAGGATAGCTCAGTAGGAAAATTCGGTGGAGAAAAGAGACTGAGTAGCTTGGGAGACCAATCAAACTTCAAGACAAGAAGTTTGCACCACTTCCGTAGGCCGCAGACGCCCTCTCGAATAGCGGAAGATGCCTCACCCTAGACACATTCTCGAGTGGGTCTTAGCAGCCCAGGCATAATTAGTAAGCGTGGTGGGTTCCACGCTCCAGATGGAGACTCAGCTGGAAGTTAAAGGGAAGAATGACAAGGAACTTTATGAACTGGAGCTGTAAGTTAACTCTTTGACAGAGAGAGCGAGATGGTGGTGGGGGACAGCCCCCAGTGAAATCAGAGGTGAGAGCACAAAGCAATAAAGTAGGCAGACTCTGGTTTTTTTGGGGGGGAGATGCTCGAGAATATCCGGGTGGACTCCTGAGGCTCGATCCCGCATTTGCGTATGCCGAGCCTCCTTCCTCATGACCTTTGTCCAGAGTGGAATGCCTCACCGGCTCCCGGCACATGATCAGTGCATGCTCAGTCACGATATCAGTGCATGATCAGCCACCTGGTCACTGACGGCACAGTCACGTGATCAGTGCATGATCAATCACGTGATCAGTGCATGATCATTTACGTGATCAGTGCATGATCAGTCACGTGACCAATACATGGTAGCTACGTGATCATTGCATGATCAGCCACATGAGCAGTGCATGATAGCCACGTGATGTGTTGATAGCTACGTGATCAGTTCATGATTAGTGACGTGATCTGTGCATGACCAGGCAGGTGATCAGTGTATGATCGGCCACGTGAACAGTGCATGATAGCCACGTGATCAGTGCATGATCAGTCACCCGATGGGTGCATGATCAGTCACGTGACCGGTACATGGTAGCTACGTGATCACTGCATGATCAGCCACTCGAGCAGTGCATGATAGCCACGTGATCAGTGCATGATCAGTAACGTGATCAGTGCATGATCAATCAAGTGATCAGTGCATGATCAGTCACGTGATCAGTGCATGATCAGTCACGTGATCAGTGCATGATCAATTACGTGATCAGTGCATGATCAGCCACGTGATCAGTGCGTGATAGCCACGTAATCAGTGCATGAGAGCCACGTGACCAGTTCATGATCAGTCACGTGATACGTGTGTGACCAGCCACGTAATCAGTGCATGATACCCACGTGATCAGTGCATGATAGCCATGAGATCAGTTCATGATTAGTCACGGGATGTGTGAATGACCAGGCACGTGATCAGTGTATGACCAGCCAAGTGATCAGTGCATGATAGCCACGTGATCAGTGCATGCTCAGTCACGTGATCTGGACTTGATCAGCCACGGGATCAGTGCCTGCAGAGTCACGTGATCAGGGCCTACTGAGCTGCGTGATTCCTGCCGGCTCATCTGCATGACAATTGCCAGCTGAGCTGCGTGATTCCTGTCGGCTCATCTGCTTGACAATTGCCAGCTGAGCTGCGTGATTCCTGCCTGGTCACCTGCTTGAATATTGCCAGTTGAGCAGCATGATTCGTCACTGCTGATCTCCATGCTTATTGCCTGCTGATTGCGTGGTTCGTGTCTGCTCAGCTCTTTGAGTATTGCCTTCTGAGGTCCCTGTTCGGGCGCCACCTGCCGGGGACCAGCCCCAGCTGATCCAGGGTATTCGAAGGAGAGATGGCCTAGGCGACTATTTATATGCTAATCGGAGATGTCAAGAATAATAGTATGAGGATAGCTCAGTAGGAAAATTCGGTGGAGAAAAGAGACTGAGTAGCTTGGTTTACGCGGGAGACCAATCAAACTTCAAGACAAGAAGTTTGCACCACTTACATAGGCCACAGGCGCCCTCTCGAATAGCGGAAGGTGCCTCACCCTAGACACCTTCTCGAGTGGGTCTTAGCAGCCCAGGCATAATTAGTAAGCGAGGTGGGTTCCGAGCTCCAGATGGAGACTCAGCTGGAAGTTCAAGGGAAGAATGACAAGGAACTTTATGAATTGGAGCTGTAAGTTAACTCTTTGACAGAGAGAGCGAGATGGTGGTGGGGGACAGCCCCCAGTGAAATCAGAGGTGAGAGCACAAAGCAATAAAGTAGGCAGACTCTGGTTTTTTTGGGGGGGAGATGCTCGAGAATATCCGGGTGGACTCCTGAGGCTCGATCCCACATTTGCGTATGCCGAGCCTCCTTCCTCATGACCTTTGTCCAGAGTGGAATGCCTCACCGGCTCCCGGCACATGATCAGTGCATGCTCAGTCACGATATCAGTGCATGATCAGCCACGTGATCACTGACGGCACAGTCACGTGATCAGCGCCTCTCAGTCACGTGATCACCATATGATAAACACGTGATCAGTGAACAACCAGCCACGTGATCACTGCATGCCCAATCAGGTTGTCAGTTCCTGATCAGCCACGTCATCAGTGCATGCGCAGTCACGTGATCAGTGCATGATAGCCACGTGATCAGTGCGTGCACAGTTCCATGATCAGCGCCTGTCAGTCACTGATAATTGCCTGAGAAACACGGGATCAGTGCATGATGAGCCATGTGATCAGTGCCTGATCAGCCACCTGATCACTGACTGCACAGTCACGTGATCAGCGCCTCTCAGTCACGGGATCACCGTATGATAAACACGTGATCAGTGAACTCCCAGCCACGTGATCACTGCATGCTCAGTCAGGTAGGTCAGATCCTGATCAGCCAAGTGATCAGTGCGTGCACAGTCACATGATCAGTGCCTGTCAGTCACTGATCACTGCATGAGAAACACGTGTTCAGTGCATGAGGAGCCACGTGATCAGTGCCTGATCATCCACGTCATCAGTGCAAGTGCAGTCACCTGATCAGTGCATGAGAGCCACGTGATCAGTGCTTGCTCAGTCACGTGATCCGTACTTGATCAGCCACGTGATCAGTGCCTGCAGAGTCACGGGATCAGGGCCTGCTGAGCTGCATGATTCCTGCCGGCTCATCTGCATGATAATTGGCAGCTGAGCTGCGGGATTCCTGAATGCTCATCTGCTTGCCAATTGCCAGCTGAGCCGCGGGATTCCTGCCTGGTCACCTGCTTGATTATTGCCAGTTGAGCAGCATGATTCGTCACTGCTGAGCTCCATGCTTATTGCCTGCTGATTGCGTGGTTCCTGTCTGCTCAGCTCTTTGAGTATTGCCTCCTGAGGTCCCTGTTCGGGCGCCACCTGCCGGGGAACATCCCCAGCTGACCCAGGGTATTCGAAGTAGAGATGGCCTAGGCGACTATTTATATGCTTATCAGAGATATCAAGAATAATATTATTAGGATAGCTCAGTAGGAAAATTCGGTGGAGAAAAGAGATTGAGTAGCTTGGTTTACACGGGAGACCAATAAAATATCTAGACAAGAAGTTTGCATCACTTACATAGGGAGAAGGCGCCCTCTCGAATGGCGGAAGGCGCCTCACCCTAGACACCTTCTCGAGTGGGTCTTAGCAGCCCAGGCATAATTAGTAAGCGTGGTGGGTTCCGCGCTCCAGATGAGACTCAGGTGGAAGTGAAAGGGATAAATGACAGGGAACTTTATGAATTGGAGCTGTAGGTTACCTCTTTGACAGAGAGAGCGAGATGGTGGTGGGGGAGAGCCTCCAGTAAAATCAGAGGTGAGAGCAAAAGGAATAAAGTAGGCAGACTCTGGTTTTTTTGGGGGGTAGATGCTCGAGAATATCCGGCTGGACTCCTTGAGGCTCGATCCCGCATTTGCGTATGCCGAGCCTCCTTCCTCATGACCTTTGTCCAAATTGGAATGCCTCACCGGCTCCCGGCACATGATCAGTGCATGCTCAGTCACGATATCAGTGCATGATCAGCCACGGGGTCACTGACTGTACAGTCACGTGATCAGCGCCTCTCAGTCACGTGATCACCGTATGATAAACACGTGATCAGTGAACATTCAGTCACCTGATCACTGCATGCTCAGTCAGGTGGTCAGTTCCTGATCAGCCACGTGATCAGTGCATGCACAGACACATGATCAGCGCCAGTCAGTCACTGATCACTGCATGAGAAACACGTGATCAGTGCCTGATCATCCACGTCATCAGTGCATGCGCAGTCACGTGATCAGTGCATGATAGCCACGTGATCAGTGCATGCTCAGTCACGTGATCTGTGCTTGATTAGCCACGTGATCAGTGCCTGCAGAGTCACGTGATCAGGGCCTGCTGAGCTGCGTGATTCCTTACTGCTCATCTGCATGATAACTGCCAGCTGAGCTGCGTGATTCTTGTCTGCTCATCTGCTTGACAATTGCCAGCTGAGCTGCGTGATTCCTGTCGGCTCATCTGCTTGACAATTGCCAGCTGAGCTGCGTGATTCCTGCCTGGTCACCTGCTTGATTATTGCCAGTTGAGCAGCATGATTCGTCACTGCTGAGCTCCATGCTTATTGCCTGCTGATTGCGTGGTTCGTGTCTGCTCAGCTCTTTGAGTATTGCCTCCTGAGGTCCCTGTTCGGGCGCCACCTGCCGGGGACCAGCCCCAGCTGATCCAGGGTATTCGAAGGAGAGATGGCCTAGGCGACTATTTATATGCTAATCAGAGATGTCAAGAATAATAGTATGAGGATAGCTCAGTAGGATAATTCGGTGGAGAAAAGAGACTGAGTAGCTTGGGAGACCAATCAAACTTCAAGACAAGAAGTTTGCACCACTTCCGTAGGCCGCAGACGCCCTCTCGAATAGCGGAAGATGCCTCACCCTAGACACATTCTCGAGTGGGTCTTAGCAGCCCAGGCATAATTAGTAAGCGTGGTGGGTTCCACGCTCCAGATGGAGACTCAGCTGGAAGTTCAAGGGAAGAATGACAAGGAACTTTATGAACTGGAGCTGTAAGTTAACTCTTTGACAGAGAGAGCGAGATGGTGGTGGGGGACAGCCCCCAGTGAAATCAGAGGTGAGAGCACAAAGCAATAAAGTAGGCAGACTCTGGTTTTTTTGGGGGGGAGATGCTCGAGAATATCCGGGTGGACTCCTGAGGCTCGATCCCACATTTGCGTATGCCGAGCCTCCTTCCTCATGACCTTTGTCCAGAGTGGAATGCCTCACCGGCTCCCGGCACATGATCAGTGCATGCTCAGTCACGATATCAGTGCATGATCAGCCACGTGATCACTGACGGCACAGTCACGTGATCAGCGCCTCTCAGTCACGTGATCACCATATGATAAACACGTGATCAGTGAACAACCAGCCACGTGATCACTGCATGCCCAATCAGGTTGTCAGTTCCTGATCAGCCACGTCATCAGTGCATGCGCAGTCACGTGATCAGTGCATGATAGCCACGTGATCAGTGCGTGCACAGTTCCATGATCAGCGCCTGTCAGTCACTGATAATTGCCTGAGAAACACGGGATCAGTGCATGATGAGCCATGTGATCAGTGCCTGATCAGCCACCTGATCACTGACTGCACAGTCACGTGATCAGCGCCTCTCAGTCACGGGATCACCGTATGATAAACACGTGATCAGTGAACTCCCAGCCACGTGATCACTGCATGCTCAGTCAGGTAGGTCAGATCCTGATCAGCCAAGTGATCAGTGCGTGCACAGTCACATGATCAGTGCCTGTCAGTCACTGATCACTGCATGAGAAACACGTGTTCAGTGCATGAGGAGCCACGTGATCAGTGCCTGATCATCCACGTCATCAGTGCAAGTGCAGTCACCTGATCAGTGCATGAGAGCCACGTGATCAGTGCTTGCTCAGTCACGTGATCCGTACTTGATCAGCCACGTGATCAGTGCCTGCAGAGTCACGGGATCAGGGCCTGCTGAGCTGCATGATTCCTGCCGGCTCATCTGCATGATAATTGGCAGCTGAGCTGCGGGATTCCTGAATGCTCATCTGCTTGCCAATTGCCAGCTGAGCCGCGGGATTCCTGCCTGGTCACCTGCTTGATTATTGCCAGTTGAGCAGCATGATTCGTCACTGCTGAGCTCCATGCTTATTGCCTGCTGATTGCGTGGTTCTGTCTGCTCAGCTCTTTGATTATTGCCTCCTGAGGTCCCTGTTCGGGCGCCACCTGCCGGGGAACATCCCCAGCTGACCCAGGGTATTCGAAGTAGAGATGGCCTAGGCGACTATTTATATGCTTATCAGAGATATCAAGAATAATATTATTAGGATAGCTCAGTAGGAAAATTCGGTGGAGAAAAGAGATTGAGTAGCTTGGTTTACACGGGAGACCAATAAAATATCTAGACAAGAAGTTTGCATCACTTACATAGGGAGAAGGCGCCCTCTCGAATGGCGGAAGATGCCTCACCCTAGACACATTCTCGAGTGGGTCTTAGCAGCCCAGGCATAATTAGTAAGCGTGGTGGGTTCCACGCTCCAGATGGAGACTCAGCTGGAAGTTAAAGGGAAGAATGACAAGGAACTTTATGAACTGGAGCTGTAAGTTAACTCTTTGACAGAGAGAGCGAGATGGTGGTGGGGGACAGCCCCCAGTGAAATCAGAGGTGAGAGCACAAAGCAATAAAGTAGGCAGACTCTGGTTTTTTTGGGGGGGAGATGCTCGAGAATATCCGGGTGGACTCCTGAGGCTCGATCCCGCATTTGCGTATGCCGAGCCTCCTTCCTCATGACCTTTGTCCAGAGTGGAATGCCTCACCGGCTCCCGGCACATGATCAGTGCATGCTCAGTCACGATATCAGTGCATGATCAGCCACCTGGTCACTGACGGCACAGTCACGTGATCAGTGCATGATCAATCACGTGATCAGTGCATGATCATTTACGTGATCAGTGCATGATCAGTCACGTGACCAATACATGGTAGCTACGTGATCATTGCATGATCAGCCACATGAGCAGTGCATGATAGCCACGTGATGTGTTGATAGCTACGTGATCAGTTCATGATTAGTGACGTGATCTGTGCATGACCAGGCAGGTGATCAGTGTATGATCGGCCACGTGAACAGTGCATGATAGCCACGTGATCAGTGCATGATCAGTCACCCGATGGGTGCATGATCAGTCACGTGACCGGTACATGGTAGCTACGTGATCACTGCATGATCAGCCACTCGAGCAGTGCATGATAGCCACGTGATCAGTGCATGATCAGTAACGTGATCAGTGCATGATCAATCAAGTGATCAGTGCATGATCAGTCACGTGATCAGTGCATGATCAATTACGTGATCAGTGCATGATCAGCCACGTGATCAGTGCGTGATAGCCACGTAATCAGTGCATGAGAGCCACGTGACCAGTTCATGATCAGTCACGTGATACGTGTGTGACCAGCCACGTAATCAGTGCATGATACCCACGTGATCAGTGCATGATAGCCATGAGATCAGTTCATGATTAGTCACGGGATGTGTGAATGACCAGGCACGTGATCAGTGTATGACCAGCCAAGTGATCAGTGCATGATAGCCACGTGATCAGTGCATGCTCAGTCACGTGATCTGGACTTGATCAGCCACGGGATCAGTGCCTGCAGAGTCACGTGATCAGGGCCTACTGAGCTGCGTGATTCCTGCCGGCTCATCTGCATGACAATTGCCAGCTGAGCTGCGTGATTCCTGTCGGCTCATCTGCTTGACAATTGCCAGCTGAGCTGCGTGATTCCTGCCTGGTCACCTGCTTGAATATTGCCAGTTGAGCAGCATGATTCGTCACTGCTGATCTCCATGCTTATTGCCTGCTGATTGCGTGGTTCGTGTCTGCTCAGCTCTTTGAGTATTGCCTTCTGAGGTCCCTGTTCGGGCGCCACCTGCCGGGGACCAGCCCCAGCTGATCCAGGGTATTCGAAGGAGAGATGGCCTAGGCGACTATTTATATGCTAATCGGAGATGTCAAGAATAATAGTATGAGGATAGCTCAGTAGGAAAATTCGGTGGAGAAAAGAGACTGAGTAGCTTGGTTTACGCGGGAGACCAATCAAACTTCAAGACAAGAAGTTTGCACCACTTACATAGGCCACAGGCGCCCTCTCGAATAGCGGAAGGTGCCTCACCCTAGACACCTTCTCGAGTGGGTCTTAGCAGCCCAGGCATAATTAGTAAGCGAGGTGGGTTCCGAGCTCCAGATGGAGACTCAGCTGGAAGTTCAAGGGAAGAATGACAAGGAACTTTATGAATTGGAGCTGTAAGTTAACTCTTTGACAGAGAGAGCGAGATGGTGGTGGGGGACAGCCCCCAGTGAAATCAGAGGTGAGAGCACAAAGCAATAAAGTAGGCAGACTCTGGTTTTTTTGGGGGGGAGATGCTCGAGAATATCCGGGTGGACTCCTGAGGCTCGATCCCACATTTGCGTATGCCGAGCCTCCTTCCTCATGACCTTTGTCCAGAGTGGAATGCCTCACCGGCTCCCGGCACATGATCAGTGCATGCTCAGTCACGATATCAGTGCATGATCAGCCACGTGATCACTGACGGCACAGTCACGTGATCAGCGCCTCTCAGTCACGTGATCACCATATGATAAACACGTGATCAGTGAACAACCAGCCACGTGATCACTGCATGCCCAATCAGGTTGTCAGTTCCTGATCAGCCACGTCATCAGTGCATGCGCAGTCACGTGATCAGTGCATGATAGCCACGTGATCAGTGCGTGCACAGTTCCATGATCAGCGCCTGTCAGTCACTGATAATTGCCTGAGAAACACGGGATCAGTGCATGATGAGCCATGTGATCAGTGCCTGATCAGCCACCTGATCACTGACTGCACAGTCACGTGATCAGCGCCTCTCAGTCACGGGATCACCGTATGATAAACACGTGATCAGTGAACTCCCAGCCACGTGATCACTGCATGCTCAGTCAGGTAGGTCAGATCCTGATCAGCCAAGTGATCAGTGCGTGCACAGTCACATGATCAGTGCCTGTCAGTCACTGATCACTGCATGAGAAACACGTGTTCAGTGCATGAGGAGCCACGTGATCAGTGCCTGATCATCCACGTCATCAGTGCAAGTGCAGTCACCTGATCAGTGCATGAGAGCCACGTGATCAGTGCTTGCTCAGTCACGTGATCCGTACTTGATCAGCCACGTGATCAGTGCCTGCAGAGTCACGGGATCAGGGCCTGCTGAGCTGCATGATTCCTGCCGGCTCATCTGCATGATAATTGGCAGCTGAGCTGCGGGATTCCTGAATGCTCATCTGCTTGCCAATTGCCAGCTGAGCCGCGGGATTCCTGCCTGGTCACCTGCTTGATTATTGCCAGTTGAGCAGCATGATTCGTCACTGCTGAGCTCCATGCTTATTGCCTGCTGATTGCGTGGTTCCTGTCTGCTCAGCTCTTTGATTATTGCCTCCTGAGGTCCCTGTTCGGGCGCCACCTGCCGGGGAACATCCCCAGCTGACCCAGGGTATTCGAAGTAGAGATGGCCTAGGCGACTATTTATATGCTTATCAGAGATATCAAGAATAATATTATTAGGATAGCTCAGTAGGAAAATTCGGTGGAGAAAAGAGATTGAGTAGCTTGGTTTACACGGGAGACCAATAAAATATCTAGACAAGAAGTTTGCATCACTTACATAGGGAGAAGGCGCCCTCTCGAATGGCGGAAGGCGCCTCACCCTAGACACCTTCTCGAGTGGGTCTTAGCAGCCCAGGCATAATTAGTAAGCGTGGTGGGTTCCGCGCTCCAGATGAGACTCAGGTGGAAGTGAAAGGGATAAATGACAGGGAACTTTATGAATTGGAGCTGTAGGTTACCTCTTTGACAGAGAGAGCGAGATGGTGGTGGGGGAGAGCCTCCAGTAAAATCAGAGGTGAGAGCAAAAGGAATAAAGTAGGCAGACTCTGGTTTTTTTGGGGGGTAGATGCTCGAGAATATCCGGCTGGACTCTTGAGGCTCGATCCCGCATTTGCGTATGCCGAGCCTCCTTCCTCATGACCTTTGTCCAAATTGGAATGCCTCACCGGCTCCCGGCACATGATCAGTGCATGCTCAGTCACGATATCAGTGCATGATCAGCCACGGGGTCACTGACTGTACAGTCACGTGATCAGCGCCTCTCAGTCACGTGATCACCGTATGATAAACACGTGATCAGTGAACGATCAGTCACCTGATCACTGCATGCTCAGTCAGGTGGTCAGTTCCTGATCAGCCACGTGATCAGTGCGTGCACAGTCACATGATCAGCGCCTGTCAGTCACTGATCACTGCATGAGAAACACGTGATCAGTGCATGAGAGCCACGTGATCAGTGCCTGATCATCCACGTCATCAGTGCATGCGCAGTCACGTGATCAGTGCATGATAGCCACGTGATCAGTGCATGCTCAGTCACGTGATCTGTGCTTGATCAGCCACGTGATCAGTGCCTGCAGAGTCACGTGATCAGGGCCTGCTGAGCTGCGTGATTCCTTACTGCTCATCTGCATGATAACTGCCAGCTGAGCTGCGTGATTCTTGTCTGCTCATCTGCTTGACAATTGCCAGCTGAGCTGCGTGATTCCTGTCGGCTCATCTGCTTGACAATTGCCAGCTGAGCTGCGTGATTCCTGCCTGGTCACCTGCTTGATTATTGCCAGTTGAGCAGCATGATTCGTCACTGCTGAGCTCCATGCTTATTGCCTGCTGATTGCGTGGTTCGTGTCTGCTCAGCTCTTTGAGTATTGCCTCCTGAGGTCCCTGTTCGGGCGCCACCTGCCGGGGACCAGCCCCAGCTGATCCAGGGTATTCGAAGGAGAGATGGCCTAGGCGACTATTTATATGCTAATCGGAGATGTCAAGAATAATAGTATGAGGATAGCTCAGTAGGAAAATTCGGTGGAGAAAAGAGACTGAGTAGCTTGGGAGACCAATCAAACTTCAAGACAAGAAGTTTGCACCACTTCCGTAGGCCGCAGACGCCCTCTCGAATAGCGGAAGATGCCTCACCCTAGACACATTCTCGAGTGGGTCTTAGCAGCCCAGGCATAATTAGTAAGCGTGGTGGGTTCCACGCTCCAGATGGAGACTCAGCTGGAAGTTAAAGGGAAGGATGACAAGGAACTTTATGAACTGGAGCTGTAAGTTAACTCTTTGACAGAGAGAGCGAGATGGTGGTGGGGGACAGCCCCCAGTGAAATCAGAGGTGAGAGCACAAAGCAATAAAGTAGGCAGACTCTGGTTTTTTTTGGGGGGGAGATGCTCGAGAATATCCGGGTGGACTCCTGAGGCTCGATCCCACATTTGCGTATGCCGAGCCTCCTTCCTCATGACCTTTGTCCAGAGTGGAATGCCTCACCGGCTCCCGGCACATGATCAGTGCATGCTCAGTCACGATATCAGTGCATGATCAGCCACGTGATCACTGACGGCACAGTCACGTGATCAGCGCCTCTCAGTCACGTGATCACCATATGATAAACACGTGATCAGTGAACAACCAGCCACGTGATCACTGCATGCCCAATCAGGTTGTCAGTTCCTGATCAGCCACGTCATCAGTGCATGCGCAGTCACGTGATCAGTGCATGATAGCCACGTGATCAGTGCGTGCACAGTTCCATGATCAGCGCCTGTCAGTCACTGATAATTGCCTGAGAAACACGGGATCAGTGCATGATGAGCCATGTGATCAGTGCCTGATCAGCCACCTGATCACTGACTGCACAGTCACGTGATCAGCGCCTCTCAGTCACGGGATCACCGTATGATAAACACGTGATCAGTGAACTCCCAGCCACGTGATCACTGCATGCTCAGTCAGGTAGGTCAGATCCTGATCAGCCAAGTGATCAGTGCGTGCACAGTCACATGATCAGTGCCTGTCAGTCACTGATCACTGCATGAGAAACACGTGTTCAGTGCATGAGGAGCCACGTGATCAGTGCCTGATCATCCACGTCATCAGTGCAAGTGCAGTCACCTGATCAGTGCATGAGAGCCACGTGATCAGTGCTTGCTCAGTCACGTGATCCGTACTTGATCAGCCACGTGATCAGTGCCTGCAGAGTCACGGGATCAGGGCCTGCTGAGCTGCATGATTCCTGCCGGCTCATCTGCATGATAATTGGCAGCTGAGCTGCGGGATTCCTGAATGCTCATCTGCTTGCCAATTGCCAGCTGAGCCGCGGGATTCCTGCCTGGTCACCTGCTTGATTATTGCCAGTTGAGCAGCATGATTCGTCACTGCTGAGCTCCATGCTTATTGCCTGCTGATTGCGTGGTTCCTGTCTGCTCAGCTCTTTGATTATTGCCTCCTGAGGTCCCTGTTCGGGCGCCACCTGCCGGGGAACATCCCCAGCTGACCCAGGGTATTCGAAGTAGAGATGGCCTAGGCGACTATTTATATGCTTATCAGAGATATCAAGAATAATATTATTAGGATAGCTCAGTAGGAAAATTCGGTGGAGAAAAGAGATTGAGTAGCTTGGTTTACACGGGAGACCAATAAAATATCTAGACAAGAAGTTTGCATCACTTACATAGGGAGAAGGCGCCCTCTCGAATGGCGGAAGGCGCCTCACCCTAGACACCTTCTCGAGTGGGTCTTAGCAGCCCAGGCATAATTAGTAAGCGTGGTGGGTTCCGCGCTCCAGATGAGACTCAGGTGGAAGTGAAAGGGATAAATGACAGGGAACTTTATGAATTGGAGCTGTAGGTTACCTCTTTGACAGAGAGAGCGAGATGGTGGTGGGGGAGAGCCTCCAGTAAAATCAGAGGTGAGAGCAAAAGGAATAAAGTAGGCAGACTCTGGTTTTTTTGGGGGGTAGATGCTCGAGAATATCCGGCTGGACTCTTGAGGCTCGATCCCGCATTTGCGTATGCCGAGCCTCCTTCCTCATGACCTTTGTCCAAATTGGAATGCCTCACCGTCTCCCGGCACATGATCAGTGCATGCTCAGTCACGATATCAGTGCATGATCAGCCACGGGGTCACTGACTGTACAGTCACGTGATCAGCGCCTCTCAGTCACGTGATCACCGTATGATAAACACGTGATCAGTGAACGATCAGTCACCTGATCACTGCATGCTCAGTCAGGTGGTCAGTTCCTGATCAGCCACGTGATCAGTGCGTGCACAGTCACATGATCAGCGCCTGTCAGTCACTGATCACTGCATGAGAAACACGTGATCAGTGCATGAGAGCCACGTGATCAGTGCCTGATCATCCACGTCATCAGTGCATGCGCAGTCACGTGATCAGTGCATGATAGCCACGTGATCAGTGCATGCTCAGTCACGTGATCTGTGCTTGATCAGCCACGTGATCAGTGCCTGCAGAGTCACGTGATCAGGGCCTGCTGAGCTGCGTGATTCCTTACTGCTCATCTGCATGATAACTGCCAGCTGAGCTGCGTGATTCTTGTCTGCTCATCTGCTTGACAATTGCCAGCTGAGCTGCGTGATTCCTGTCGGCTCATCTGCTTGACAATTGCCAGCTGAGCTGCGTGATTCCTGCCTGGTCACCTGCTTGATTATTGCCAGTTGAGCAGCATGATTCGTCACTGCTGAGCTCCATGCTTATTGCCTGCTGATTGCGTGGTTCGTGTCTGCTCAGCTCTTTGAGTATTGCCTCCTGAGGTCCCTGTTCGGGCGCCACCTGCCGGGGACCAGCCCCAGCTGATCCAGGGTATTCGAAGGAGAGATGGCCTAGGCGACTATTTATATGCTAATCAGAGATGTCAAGAATAATAGTATGAGGATAGCTCAGTAGGATAATTCGGTGGAGAAAAGAGACTGAGTAGCTTGGGAGACCAATCAAACTTCAAGACAAGAAGTTTGCACCACTTCCGTAGGCCGCAGACGCCCTCTCGAATAGCGGAAGATGCCTCACCCTAGACACATTCTCGAGTGGGTCTTAGCAGCCCAGGCATAATTAGTAAGCGTGGTGGGTTCCACGCTCCAGATGGAGACTCAGCTGGAAGTTAAAGGGAAGGATGACAAGGAACTTTATGAACTGGAGCTGTAAGTTAACTCTTTGACAGAGAGAGCGAGATGGTGGTGGGGGACAGCCCCCAGTGAAATCAGAGGTGAGAGCACAAAGCAATAAAGTAGGCAGACTCTGGTTTTTTTGGGGGGGAGATGCTCGAGAATATCCGGGTGGACTCCTGAGGCTCGATCCCGCATTTGCGTATGCCGAGCCTCCTTCCTCATGACCTTTGTCCAGAGTGGAATGCCTCACCGGCTCCCGGCACATGATCAGTGCATGCTCAGTCACGATATCAGTGCATGATCAGCCACCTGGTCACTGACGGCACAGTCACGTGATCAGTGCATGATCAATCACGTGATCAGTGCATGATCATTTACGTGATCAGTGCATGATCAGTCACGTGACCAATACATGGTAGCTACGTGATCATTGCATGATCAGCCACATGAGCAGTGCATGATAGCCACGTGATGTGTTGATAGCTACGTGATCAGTTCATGATTAGTGACGTGATCTGTGCATGACCAGGCAGGTGATCAGTGTATGATCGGCCACGTGAACAGTGCATGATAGCCACGTGATCAGTGCATGATCAGTCACCCGATGGGTGCATGATCAGTCACGTGACCGGTACATGGTAGCTACGTGATCACTGCATGATCAGCCACTCGAGCAGTGCATGATAGCCACGTGATCAGTGCATGATCAGTAACGTGATCAGTGCATGATCAATCAAGTGATCAGTGCATGATCAGTCACGTGATCAGTGCATGATCAGTCACGTGATCAGTGCATGATCAATTACGTGATCAGTGCATGATCAGCCACGTGATCAGTGCGTGATAGCCACGTAATCAGTGCATGAGAGCCACGTGACCAGTTCATGATCAGTCACGTGATACGTGTGTGACCAGCCACGTAATCAGTGCATGATACCCACGTGATCAGTGCATGATAGCCATGAGATCAGTTCATGATTAGTCACGGGATGTGTGAATGACCAGGCACGTGATCAGTGTATGACCAGCCAAGTGATCAGTGCATGATAGCCACGTGATCAGTGCATGCTCAGTCACGTGATCTGGACTTGATCAGCCACGGGATCAGTGCCTGCAGAGTCACGTGATCAGGGCCTACTGAGCTGCGTGATTCCTGCCGGCTCATCTGCATGACAATTGCCAGCTGAGCTGCGTGATTCCTGTCGGCTCATCTGCTTGACAATTGCCAGCTGAGCTGCGTGATTCCTGCCTGGTCACCTGCTTGAATATTGCCAGTTGAGCAGCATGATTCGTCACTGCTGATCTCCATGCTTATTGCCTGCTGATTGCGTGGTTCGTGTCTGCTCAGCTCTTTGAGTATTGCCTTCTGAGGTCCCTGTTCGGGCGCCACCTGCCGGGGACCAGCCCCAGCTGATCCAGGGTATTCGAAGGAGAGATGGCCTAGGCGACTATTTATATGCTAATCGGAGATGTCAAGAATAATAGTATGAGGATAGCTCAGTAGGAAAATTCGGTGGAGAAAAGAGACTGAGTAGCTTGGTTTACGCGGGAGACCAATCAAACTTCAAGACAAGAAGTTTGCACCACTTACATAGGCCACAGGCGCCCTCTCGAATAGCGGAAGGTGCCTCACCCTAGACACCTTCTCGAGTGGGTCTTAGCAGCCCAGGCATAATTAGTAAGCGAGGTGGGTTCCGAGCTCCAGATGGAGACTCAGCTGGAAGTTCAAGGGAAGAATGACAAGGAACTTTATGAATTGGAGCTGTAAGTTAACTCTTTGACAGAGAGAGCGAGATGGTGGTGGGGGACAGCCCCCAGTGAAATCAGAGGTGAGAGCACAAAGCAATAAAGTAGGCAGACTCTGGTTTTTTTTGGGGGGGAGATGCTCGAGAATATCCGGGTGGACTCCTGAGGCTCGATCCCACATTTGCGTATGCCGAGCCTCCTTCCTCATGACCTTTGTCCAGAGTGGAATGCCTCACCGGCTCCCGGCACATGATCAGTGCATGCTCAGTCACGATATCAGTGCATGATCAGCCACGTGATCACTGACGGCACAGTCACGTGATCAGCGCCTCTCAGTCACGTGATCACCATATGATAAACACGTGATCAGTGAACAACCAGCCACGTGATCACTGCATGCCCAATCAGGTTGTCAGTTCCTGATCAGCCACGTCATCAGTGCATGCGCAGTCACGTGATCAGTGCATGATAGCCACGTGATCAGTGCGTGCACAGTTCCATGATCAGCGCCTGTCAGTCACTGATAATTGCCTGAGAAACACGGGATCAGTGCATGATGAGCCATGTGATCAGTGCCTGATCAGCCACCTGATCACTGACTGCACAGTCACGTGATCAGCGCCTCTCAGTCACGGGATCACCGTATGATAAACACGTGATCAGTGAACTCCCAGCCACGTGATCACTGCATGCTCAGTCAGGTAGGTCAGATCCTGATCAGCCAAGTGATCAGTGCGTGCACAGTCACATGATCAGTGCCTGTCAGTCACTGATCACTGCATGAGAAACACGTGTTCAGTGCATGAGGAGCCACGTGATCAGTGCCTGATCATCCACGTCATCAGTGCAAGTGCAGTCACCTGATCAGTGCATGAGAGCCACGTGATCAGTGCTTGCTCAGTCACGTGATCCGTACTTGATCAGCCACGTGATCAGTGCCTGCAGAGTCACGGGATCAGGGCCTGCTGAGCTGCATGATTCCTGCCGGCTCATCTGCATGATAATTGGCAGCTGAGCTGCGGGATTCCTGAATGCTCATCTGCTTGCCAATTGCCAGCTGAGCCGCGGGATTCCTGCCTGGTCACCTGCTTGATTATTGCCAGTTGAGCAGCATGATTCGTCACTGCTGAGCTCCATGCTTATTGCCTGCTGATTGCGTGGTTCCTGTCTGCTCAGCTCTTAGATTATTGCCTCCTGAGGTCCCTGTTCGGGTCGCCACCTGCCGGGGAACATCCCCAGCTGACCCAGGGTATTCGAAGTAGAGATGGCCTAGGCGACTATTTATATGCTTATCAGAGATATCAAGAATAATATTATTAGGATAGCTCAGTAGGAAAATTCGGTGGAGAAAAGAGATTGAGTAGCTTGGTTTACACGGGAGACCAATAAAATATCTAGACAAGAAGTTTGCATCACTTACATAGGGAGAAGGCGCCCTCTCGAATGGCGGAAGGCGCCTCACCCTAGACACCTTCTCGAGTGGGTCTTAGCAGCCCAGGCATATTAGTAAGCGTGGTGGGTTCCGAGCTCCAGATGAGACTCAGGTGGAAGTGAAAGGGATAAATGACAGGGAACTTTATGAATTGGAGCTGTAGGTTACCTCTTTGACAGAGAGAGCGAGATGGTGGTGGGGGGAGAGCCCCCAGTAAAATCAGAGGTGAGAGCAAAAGGAATAAAGTAGGCAGACTCTGGTTTTTGTGGGGGGTAGATGCTCGAGAATATCTGGCTGGACTCTTGAGGCTCGATCCCGCATTTGCGTATGCCGAGCCTCCTTCCTCATGACCTTTGTCCAAATTGGAATGCCTCACCGTCTCCCGGCACATGATCAGTGCATGCGCAGTCACGATATCAGTGCATGATCAGCCACGGGGTCACTGACTGTACAGTCACGTGATCAGCGCCTCTCAGTCACGTGATCACCGTATGATAACACGTGATCAGTGAACGATCAGTCACCGATCACTGCATGCTCAGTCAGGTGGGCAGTTCCTGATCAGCCACGTGATCAGTGCGTGCACATCACATGGTCAGCGCCTGTCAGTCACTGATCACTGCATGAGAAACACGTGGATTCAGTGCTGAGAGCCACGGGATCAGTGCCTGATCATCCACGTCATCAGTGCATGCGCAGTCCACGTGATCAGTGCATATAGCCACGTGATCAGTGCATGCTCAGTCACGTGATCTGTGCTTGATCAGCCACGTGATCAGTGCTGCAGAGTCACGTGATCAGGGCCTGCTGAGCTGCGTGATTCCTTACTTGCTCATCTGCACGATAACTGCCAGCTGAGCTGCGTGATTCTTGTCTGCTCATCTGCTTGACAATTGCCAGCTGAGCTGCGTGATTCCTGTCGGGGCTCATCTGCTTGACAATTGCCAGCTGAGCTGCGTGATTCCTGCCTGGTCACCTGCTTGATTATTGTCAGTTGAGCAGCATGATTCGTCACTGCTGAGCTCCATGCTTATTGCCTGCTGATTGCGTGGT